>NW_027422716.1:0-160000 GCF_048934315.1 Petromyzon marinus | reverse complement strand
AGGAGAGGCTGCCACTCCTCTGTCGGGAGCTGGACCGGTACCGCCTGGATCTATGCGGCATTCAGGAGGTCCGGTGGACCGGCTCTGGCTCCTGCCACCATGAGGGGTGGACAGTCCTCTACTCGTGGCAGCAGACTGCCAAACAACAGGGTGTGGGTCTTCTTTTGAACAAAAGAATGAAGGGGGCGTGGGAGCGTGGCGGTGAGGTGTGGGAAGCTGTAAGCCCCAGGCTACTTTGGGCTCGCCTTCCCATCAACCGGAGGCGAGGAATGTCAACCGGAGGCGAGGAATGGTGGTCGTGGTTACTTATGCCCCCACCGAAGATGAACATCCGTGGAGGGATGCAGGCAAAGCCGATGAGTCAGATGCCTTCTATGACCTCCTGTCACAGGTGCTGGCTAAAGTGGCCCCTCGGGATAGAGTCATCATGTTGGGTGACTTCAATGCCCGAGTTGGTCATGATACTGGCACCTGGTCTGGAGTGATTGGAGGGCATGGGCCAGATCAGCTCAATAACAACGGTAGGAGGCTGCTAAATTTTTGTGCAGCCCATGGGCTTGTAATTACAAACACGCTGTTCCGGCATCGGCGCATCCACACAACATCATGGATGCATGCCGGGTCCAAGCAAGAACATCTGCTGGACTACATAGTGACGGACCAGCGAATGCGAGCCCATGTCCTTGACACCAGGACCTACCGTGGAGCTGATCTGCCCTCTGACCATCGACTAGTCATCTGTAAGATGCGCCTGCCATTCTTCCACTCCGGTGGTGGGTGTACACCCAGGACCCCATTCCAACCTAAAGTTGCCTGGTCTCAGTTATCTGATGAAAGTTGCAAGCGAGAATTTCATCATCGCTTGCGGCTGGGATTGGCATCGTCCCCGACTCCTCCTGATGTCGAGGGTAAATGGGCGAGGTTTAGGACTGTGACTCATAGAGCTGCAATGGCTGCTTCGGGTACGCGGTCCAGACCTCCCCAGACACCCTGGATGACAGAGGAGTTGTTCAGGATGGTTGAGAAAAAGCGACAGGCCCACTGTCATCGGCTACAGAATCCCACGTCAGAGAATGAGGAGGCTTACCGCAGCCTTCGCTCGGAGGTTCGGAGAGCCGTGAGGCGCTGCAAGGATGGGTGGTGGTCGCGGGTTGCTGAGGAGATGGAGTCTGCCTCAGTGGCCCGTGATCACAAATCTCTATTTAACTCCATCAAAAAAGTAACCTGCAGCGCCACACCTATTACCATCATTAGGGGAAAAAACGGTGATCCAATTTCCGACCCCCAGGAACAGGTTCGCAGATTTGCTGAGCATTTCTGTGAGGTCCTGGGGGAGGGAAAATCCCTCAGCCAGGAAAACATCGTGGCACAAAGTGAGGATGACCCTGCTGAGGCTGCGGTGCCTCAAATATTGGATGAAGTCACCCCCTGTGAGTGGCTGGCTGAGGTGCCATCTGCTGAGGAAGTATTGAAGGCGATCCGGAGTCTGAGACCAGGAAAGGCAGCGGGCAGAGATGATCTCCCAAGCGAAATGCTGAGGGAGGGTGGCGTTTGTGCACAGACTGCCCTATATGACATCATAACAACAGTCTGGACCACTGGACGGGTTCCGCAGGATTGGAAGGATGCCCTGGTGGTCCCCCTTTTTAAGAAGGGGGACCGCACAGACTGTAACAACTACAGGGGCATCTCACTCCTCAGTGTGCCGGGAAAGGTCCTGGCAAGGATTATTCAGCATCGCATTGCCAGGCACGCTGAGGAGAGGCTTGCGGAGCCCCAATGCGGTTTCAGGAAAGGGCGGTCCTGCACAGATGCCATATTTTCTGTCCGTCTGCTACAGCAGAAGTGTAGGGAATTCCAACAAGACCTACATCTCTGCTTTATTGACCTGGTCAAGGCCTATGATACCATCAGTAGGCCTGGGCTCTGGGTCGTTCTTCGTGCTTTTGGAGTACCTGACCCTCTGCTCACGATCATTAAGGACCTTCATGATGGTGAGCGGGCCCGGGTAAAACTACGTGGCCGGGAGTCAGAGCCATTCCCTGTACACCTTGGGGTGCGACAGGGATGTCCTCTGGCTCCCACATTATTTAACATCTATTTTGACCACGTAGTTCGTGAAGCCTTCAATAGCTGTACCGGGGGAATCTCCATATGGTACAGATATAATGGGAGGCTAATCGATGCCGGGGTGCGGTCAAGGGATGGCTCCCTATTGCTCAACCACGTTATGTATGCTGATGACTTGGTAATAGCTGCTCAGTCAGAGGAGGAGTTGGAGACGCTGCTGCTGAGACTGGAGCGTGCCACTAAGAGGTGGGGCCTTACCATCAGCCCCACCAAAACTAAGCACCTGCCTGGGTATTTTGTACCATCGGACACTCCACCCCCACAACTCCCAATCGGTGATGGGGCAGTTGTGGAGAGAGTGGAGAGTTTCCCATACCTGGGCAGTGTGCTTATGACTGGCTCCAGTTTAACAGCAGAGGTCTCACTCCGAATCAGTCGAGCGGCAATATCTTTTCATCGGTTGCGTAACGCTGTGTGGAAGCTACCTGGTCTGTCCCTCCGCACTAAGCTTCAGGTCTTCTCGGCCACGATCATTCCCTCCCTTCTCTACGCTTGCGAAACGTGGACCCCCCTAATGGAACATCTTCGACGGTTAGAAACATTTAGGCTGACCTGCCTACGATCCATCCTGGGTTTAACCAGACTGGATTGTGTGAGGAGCTCACAAATCCTTGAAAGATCTGGGCAGGGTCCCATCGGTGAGCTCCTCCGGCAGGCAAGGCTGCGATGGCTGGGTCATGTAGCCCGCATGCCCAGCCACCGCATGCCGAAACAGCTTTTGTTTGGCCGGATTGAGGGGGCTAAGCGGGCGCGGCACGGGCTAGAGAAGAGATGGAGTGATGTGGTACAGGAGGACGTGGAGCTGAGTGGACTTGCCGATGACTGGTACCAGCGGTGTAAAGATCGGCCTCTGTGGAGGAGGCTCGTGAAGGATGCTACTGGGCAGTTGGAGGCAGTCGCCCTCCAACAACAACGGAGGGCGGAGGAGCGACGCTCACAACAGCGAGCGGAGCGCCGGGTGGCTAAAGCACAGCAGGTTGGCACAGTAGGGGGCACAGGTGGTGCATCAGCCAGTCATCTCAGTCAGTCGACCCGTGGCACCTGGGTCTGCCCCGTGACCTCCTGCCAGCGGGCGTTCGACACTTCACGTGGCCTCAGGGTGCACATAGCCTGGCACAAGCGTCGTGGTGACGTCACCGCCACTTAGTGGCGAATGGCGGTTGTTGTTGTTGTTGTGTGTCTCTGTGTGTGTGTGTCTCTGTGTGTGTGTGTCTCTGTGTGTGTGTGTCTGGGTATGTCTGTGTGTCTGGGTATGTCTGTGTGTCTGGGTATGTCTGTGTGTCTGGGTATGTCTGTGTGTCTGGGTATGTCTGTGTGTCTGGGTATGTCTGTGTGTCTGGGTATGTCTGTGTGTCTGGGTATGTCTGTGTGTGTGTGTATGTCTGTGTGTGTGTGTATGTCTGTGTGTGTGTCTGTGTGTGTGTGTCTATGTGTATGTGTGTATGTCTGTGTGTGTGTCTGTGTGTGTGTATGTGTGTGTGTGTCTGTGTGTGTGTGTCTGTGTGTGTCTGTGTGTCTGTGTGTGTGTCTGTGTGTCTGTGTGTGTGTCTGTGTGGGGAGCGATAGTGTAGCGGTTAGCGCGCTGCGCTATGAACCTGGCGACCTGGGTTCGATTCCCGCTCACGGCCAAACACCAGTGACGATTATCTGAACCGGTCCCGGGCCTCCCCTAGGTCGACTCAGCCTCAAATGAGTACCTGGTACGGTGTGTAAACATCGCGACTGGGGAGACAAAGGCGGTCGGGCGTGTGTGAGTACTGTGTGCAGTGTGTGAGTACTGTGTGTGCAGTGTGTGAGTACTGTGTGTGTAGTGTGTGAGTACTGTGTGTGTAGTGTGTGAGTACTGTGTGCGTAGTGTGTGAGTACTGTGTGCGTAGTGTGTGAGTACTGTGTGCGTAGTGTGTGAGTACTGTGTGCGTAGTGTGTGAGTACTGTGTGTGTAGTGTGTGAGTACTGTGTGTGTAGTGTGTGAGTACTGTGTGTGTAGTGTGTGTGTAGCGTGTGAATAGTGTGTGTGTAGCGTGTGAATAGTGTGTGAGTACTGTGTGTGTAGTGTGAGTACTGTGTGTAGTGTGTGAGTACTGTGTGTGTAGTGTGTGAGTACTGTGTGTAGTGTGTGAGTACTGTGTGTGTGTACTGTGTGTGTAGTGTGTGAGTACTGTGTGTAGTGTGTGAGTACTGTGTGTGTAGTGTGTGAGTACTGTGTGTAGTGTGTGTGTAGTGTGTGTGTAGTGTGTGTGTAGTGTGTGTGTAGTGTGTGAGTACTGTGTGTGTAGCGTGCGTGTGTACTGTGTGTGAGTACTGTGTGTGTAGTGTGTGAGCACTGTGTGTGTAGTGTGTGAGTACTCTGCGTGTAATGTCTGAATACTGTGTGTGTAGTGTGTGTGTAGTGTGTGTGTACTGTGTGTGTAGTGTGTGAGTACTGTGTGTAGTGTGTGAGTACTGTGTGTGTAGTGTGTGAATACTGTGTGAGTACTGTGTGTGTAGTGTGTGTGTACTGTGTGTGTAGTGTGTGTGTACTGTGTGTGTAGTGTGTGAATACTGTGTGTAATGTGTGTGAGTACGGTGTGTGTAGTGTGTGAATACTGGGTGTGTAGTGTGTGAATACTGTGTGTAGTGTGTGAATACTGTGTGTAATGTGTGAGTACGGTGTGTGTAGTGTGTGAATACTGGGTGTGTAGTGTGTGAATACTGTGTGTAGTGTGTGAATACTGTGTGTGTAGTGTGTAAGTACTGTGTGTGTAGTGTGTGAGTACTGTGTGTGTAGTGTGTGTGTAGTGTGTGTGTGGTGTGTGAGTACTGTGTGTAGTGTGTGAGTACTGTGTGTAGTGTGTGAGTACTGTGTGTGTAGCGTGTGAGTACTGTGTGTAGTGTGAGTACTGTGTGTAGTGTGAGTACTGTGTGTGGTGTGTGAGTACTGTGTGTGGTGTGTGAGTACTGTGTGTGTAGTGTGTGAGTACTGTGTGTGTAGTGTGTGTGTACTGTGTGTATTGTGTGAGTACTGTGTGTGTAGTGTGTGAGTACTGTGTGTAGTGTGTGAGTACTGTGTGTAGTGTGTGAATACTGTGTGTGTAGTGTGTGTATTGTGTGAATACTGTGTGTATTGTGTGAGTACTGTGTGTAGTGTGTGAGTACTGTGTGTAGTGTGAGTACTGTGTGTAGTGTGTGAGTACTGTGTGTGTAGTGTGTGAGTACTGTGTGTGTAGTGTGTGAGTACTGTGTGTGTAGTGTGTGAGTACTGTGTGTGTAGTGTGCGAGTACTGTGTGTGTAGTGTGTGTGTACTGTGTGTATGAGTACTGTGTGTGTAGTGTGTGAGCACTGTGTGTGTAGTGTGTGTGTACTGTGTGTGTAGTGTGTGAGTACTGTGTGTGTAGTGTGTAAGTACTGTGTGTGTAGTGTGTGTGTAGTGTGTGAGTACTGTGTGTGTAGTGTGTGTGTAGTGTGTGAGGACTGTGTGTGTAGTGTGTGTGTACTGTGTGTGTATTGTGTGAATACTGTGTGTGTATTGTGTGAGTACTGTGTGTGTAGTGTGTGAGTACTGTGTGTGTAGTGTGTGAGTACTGTGTGTGTAGTGTGTGAGTACTGTGTGTGTAGTTTGTGAATACTGTGTGTGTAGTGTGTGTGTACTGTGTGTGTATTGTGTGAATACTGTGTGTATTGTGTGAGTACTGTGTGTGTAGTGTGTGAGTACTGTGTGTGCAGTGTGTGAGTACTGTGTGTGTAGTGTGTGAGTACTGTGTGTGTAGTGTGTGAATACTGTGTGTAGTGTGTGAGTACTGTGTGTGTAGTGTGTGAGTACTGTGTGTGTAGTGTGTGTGAGTACTGTGTGTGTAGTGTGTGAGTACTCTGCGTGTAATGTCTGAATACTGTGTGTGTAGTGTGTGTGTACTGTGTGTGTGTAGTGTGTGAGCACTGTGTGTGTAGTGTGTGAGTACTCTGCGTGTAATGTCTGAATACTGTGTGTGTAGTGTGTGTGTACTGTGTGTGTAGTGTGTGAGTAATGTGTGTGTAGTGTGTGAATAGTGTGTGAGTACTGTGTGTGTAGTGTGTGTGTACTGTGTGTGTAGTGTGTGTGTACTGTGTGTGTAGTGTGTGAATACTGTGTGTGATGTGTGTGAGTACGGTGTGTGTAGTGTGTGAATACTGGGTGTGTAGTGTGTGAATACTGTGTGTAGTGTGTGAATACTGTGTGTGTAGTGTGTGAGTACTGTGTGTGTAGTGTGTAAGTACTGTGTGTGTAGTGTGTGTGTAGTGTGTGAGTACTGTGTGTGTAGTGTGTGTGTAGTGTGTGAGTACTGTGTGTAGTGTGTGAGTACTGTGTGTGTAGCGTGTGAGTACTGTGTGTAGTGTGAGTACTGTGTGTGTAGTGTGTGAGTACTGTGTGTGTAGTGTGTGAGTACTGTGTGTGTAGTGTGTGAGTACTGTGTGTAGTGTGTGAGTACTGTGTGTAGTGTGTGAGTACTGTGTGTAGTGTGTGAGTACTGTGTGTAGTGTGTGAGTACTGTGTGTGTAGTGTGTGAGTACTGTGTGTGTAGTGTGTGAGTACTGTGTGTGTAGTGTGCGAGTACTGTGTGTGTAGTGTGTGTGTACTGTGTGTAGTGTGTGAATACTGGGTGTAGTGTGTGATTACTGTGTGTGTAGTGTGAGTACTGTGTGTGTAGTGTGTGAGTACTGTGTGTGTAGTGTGCGTGTACTGTGTGTGTAGTGTGTAAGTAGTGTGTGTAGTGTGTGTGTAGTGTGTGAGTACTATGTGTGTAGTGTGTGTGTAGTGTGTGAGTACTGTGTGTAGTGTGTGAGTACTGTGTGTGTAGAGTGTGAGTACTGTGTGTAGTGTGAGTACTGTGTGCGTAGTGTGTGAGTACTGTGTGCGTAGTGTGTGAGTACTGTGTGCGTAGTGTGTGAGTACTGTGTGTGTAGTGTGTGAGTACTGTGTGTGTAGTGTGAGTACTGTGTGTAGTGTGTGAGTACTGTGTGTGTAGTGTGTGAGTACTGTGTGTAGTGTGTGAGTACTGTGTGTGTGTACTGTGTGTGTAGTGTGTGAGTACTGTGTGTAGTGTGTGAGTACTGTGTGTGTAGTGTGTGAGTACTGTGTGTAGTGTGTGTGTAGTGTGTGTGTAGTGTGTGTGTACTGTGTGTGTAGTGTGTGAGTACTGTGTGTAGTGTGTGAGTACTGTGTGTGTAGCGTGCGTGTGTACTGTGTGTGAGTACGGTGTGTGTAGTGTGTGAATACTGGGTGTGTAGTGTGTGAATACTGTGTGTAGTGTGTGAATACTGTGTGTAATGTGTGAGTACGGTGTGTGTAGTGTGTGAATACTGGGTGTGTAGTGTGTGAATACTGTGTGTAGTGTGTGAATACTGTGTGTGTAGTGTGTAAGTACTGTGTGTGTAGTGTGTGAGTACTGTGTGTGTAGTGTGTGTGTAGTGTGTGTGTGGTGTGTGAGTACTGTGTGTAGTGTGTGAGTACTGTGTGTAGTGTGTGAGTACTGTGTGTGTAGCGTGTGAGTACTGTGTGTAGTGTGAGTACTGTGTGTAGTGTGAGTACTGTGTGTGGTGTGTGAGTACTGTGTGTGGTGTGTGAGTACTGTGTGTGTAGTGTGTGAGTACTGTGTGTATTGTGTGAGTACTGTGTGTGTAGTGTGTGAGTACTGTGTGTAGTGTGTGAGTACTGTGTGTAGTGTGTGAGTACTGTGTGTGTAGTGTGTGTATTGTGTGAATACTGTGTGTATTGTGTGAGTACTGTGTGTAGTGTGTGAGTACTGTGTGTAGTGTGTGAGTACTGTGTGTGTAGTGTGTGAGTACTGTGTGTGTAGTGTGTGAGTACTGTGTGTGTAGTGTGCGAGTACTGTGTGTGTAGTGTGTGAGTACTGTGTGTAGTGTGTGAGTACTGTGTGTAGTGTGTGAGTACTGTGTGTAGTGTGTGAGTACTGTGTGTGTAGTGTGTGTATTGTGTGAATACTGTGTGTAGTGTGTGAGTACTGTGTGTGTAGTGTGTGAGTACTGTGTGTGTAGTGTGTGAGTACTGTGTGTGTAGTGTGTGAGTACTGTGTGTGTAGTGTGTGAGTACTGTGTGTGTAGTGTGCGAGTACTGTGTGTGTAGTGTGTGTGTACTGTGTGTATGAGTACTGTGTGTGTAGTGTGTGAGCACTGTGTGTGTAGTGTGTGAGTACTCTGCGTGTAATGTCTGAATACTGTGTGTGTAGTGTGTGTGTAGTGTGTGTGTGGTGTGTGAGTACTGTGTGTAGTGTGTGAGTACTGTGTGTAGTGTGTGAGTACTGTGTGTGTAGTGTGTGAATACTGTGTGTATAGTGTGTGAATACTGTGTGTATTGTGTGAGTACTGTGTGTGTAGTGTAAGTACTGTGTGTAGTGTGTGAGTACTGTGTGTGTATTGTGTGAGTACTGTGTGTGTAGTGTGAGTACTGTGTGTGTAGTGTGTGAGTACTGTGTGTAGTGTGTGAGTACTGTGTGTAGTGTGTGAGTACTGTGTGTAGTGTGTGAGTACTGTGTGTGTAGTGTGTGAGTACTGTGTGTGTAGTGTGTGAGTACTGTGTGTAGTGTGTGAGTACTGTGTGTGTAGTGTGTGAGTACTGTGTGTGTAGTGTGTGTGTACTGTGTGTGTAGTGTGTGAATACTGTGTGTAATGTGTGTGAGTACGGTGTGTGTAGTGTGTGAATACTGGGTGTGTAGTGTGTGAATACTGGGTGTGTAGTGTGTGAATACTGTGTGTGTAGTGTGTGAGTACTGTGTGTGTAGTGTGTAAGTACTGTGTGTGTAGTGTGTGTGTAGTGTGTGAGTACTGTGTGTGTAGTGTGTGTGTAGTGTGTGAGGACTGTGTGTGTAGTGTGTGTGTACTGTGTGTGTATTGTGTGAATACTGTGTGTGTATTGTGTGAGTACTGTGTGTGTAGTGTGTGAGTACTGTGTGTGTAGTGTGTGAGTACTGTGTGTGTAGTGTGTGAGTACTGTGTGTGTAGTGTGTGAGTACTGTGTGTGTAGTGTGTGAATACTGTGTGTGTAGTGTGTGTGTACTGTGTGTGTGTAGTGTGTGAGCACTGTGTGTGTAGTGTGTGAGTACTCTGCGTGTAATGTCTGAATACTGTGTGTGTAGTGTGTGTGTACTGTGTGTGTAGTGTGTGAGTAATGTGTGTGTAGTGTGTGAATAGTGTGTGAGTACTGTGTGTGTAGTGTGTGTGTACTGTGTGTGTAGTGTGTGTGTACTGTGTGTGTAGTGTGTGAATACTGTGTGTGTAGTGTGTGTGTACTGTGTGTGTATTGTGTGAATACTGTGTGTGTATTGTGTGAGTACTGTGTGTGGTGTGTGAGTACTGTGTGTGTAGTGTGTGAGTACTGTGTGTGTAGTGTGTGAGTACTGTGTGTGTAGTGTGTGAGTACTGTGTGTGTAGTGTGTGAATACTGTGTGTGTAGTGTGTGTGTACTGTGTGTGTATTGTGTGAATACTGTGTGTATTGTGTGAGTACTGTGTGTGTAGTGTGTGAGTACTGTGTGTGCAGTGTGTGAGTACTGTGTGTGTAGTGTGTGAGTACTGTGTGTGTAGTGTGTGAATACTGTGTGTAGTGTGTGAGTACTGTGTGTGTAGTGTGTGAGTACTGTGTGTGTAGTGTGTGAGTACTCTGCGTGTAATGTCTGAATACTGTGTGTGTAGTGTGTGTGTACTGTGTGTGTGTAGTGTGTGAGCACTGTGTGTGTAGTGTGTGTGTACTCTGCGTGTAATGTCTGAATACTGTGTGTGTAGTGTGTGTGTACTGTGTGTGTAGTGTGTGAGTAATGTGTGTGTAGTGTGTGAATAGTGTGTGAGTACTGTGTGTGTAGTGTGTGTGTACTGTGTGTGTAGTGTGTGTGTACTGTGTGTGTAGTGTGTGAATACTGTGTGTAATGTGTGTGAGTACGGTGTGTGTAGTGTGTGAATACTGGGTGTGTAGTGTGTGAATACTGTGTGTAGTGTGTGAATACTGTGTGTGTAGTGTGTGAGTACTGTGTGTGTAGTGTGTAAGTACTGTGTGTGTAGTGTGTGTGTAGTGTGTGTGTAGTGTGTGTGTAGTGTGTGAGTACTGTGTGTGTAGTGTGTGTGTACTGTGTGTGTAGTGTGTGTGTACTGTGTGTGTAGTGTGTGAATACTGTGTGTGTAGTGTGTGTGTACTGTGTGTGTATTGTGTGAATACTGTGTGTGTATTGTGTGAGTACTGTGTGTGGTGTGTGAGTACTGTGTGTGTAGTGTGTGAGTACTGTGTGTGTAGTGTGTGAGTACTGTGTGTGTAGTGTGTGAGTACTGTGTGTGTAGTGTGTGAATACTGTGTGTGTAGTGTGTGTGTACTGTGTGTGTATTGTGTGAATACTGTGTGTATTGTGTGAGTACTGTGTGTGTAGTGTGTGAGTACTGTGTGTGCAGTGTGTGAGTACTGTGTGTGTAGTGTGTGAGTACTGTGTGTGTAGTGTGTGAATACTGTGTGTAGTGTGTGAGTACTGTGTGTGTAGTGTGTGAGTACTGTGTGTGTAGTGTGTGAGTACTCTGCGTGTAATGTCTGAATACTGTGTGTGTAGTGTGTGTGTACTGTGTGTGTGTAGTGTGTGAGCACTGTGTGTGTAGTGTGTGTGTACTCTGCGTGTAATGTCTGAATACTGTGTGTGTAGTGTGTGTGTACTGTGTGTGTAGTGTGTGAGTAATGTGTGTGTAGTGTGTGAATAGTGTGTGAGTACTGTGTGTGTAGTGTGTGTGTACTGTGTGTGTAGTGTGTGTGTACTGTGTGTGTAGTGTGTGAATACTGTGTGTAATGTGTGTGAGTACGGTGTGTGTAGTGTGTGAATACTGGGTGTGTAGTGTGTGAATACTGTGTGTAGTGTGTGAATACTGTGTGTGTAGTGTGTGAGTACTGTGTGTGTAGTGTGTAAGTACTGTGTGTGTAGTGTGTGTGTAGTGTGTGTGTAGTGTGTGTGTAGTGTGTGAGTACTGTGTGTGTAGTGTGTGTGTAGTGTGTGAGTACTGTGTGTAGTGTGTGAGTACTGTGTGTAGTGTGTGAGTACTGTGTGTGTAGCGTGTGAGTACTGTGTGTAGTGTGAGTACTGTGTGTGTAGTGTGTGAGTACTGTGTGTGTAGTGTGTGAGTACTGTGTGTGTAGTGTGTGAGTACTGTGTGTAGTGTGTGAGTACTGTGTGTAGTGTGTGAGTACTGTGTGTAGTGTGCGAGTACTGTGTGTGTAGTGTGTGTGTACTGTGTGTAGTGTGTGAATACTGGGTGTAGTGTGTGATTACTGTGTGTGTAGTGTGAGTACTGTGTGTGTAGTGTGTGAGTACTGTGTGTGTAGTGTGCGTGTACTGTGTGTGTAGTGTGTAAGTAGTGTGTGTAGTGTGTGTGTAGTGTGTGAGTACTATGTGTGTAGTGTGTGTGTAGTGTGTGAGTACTGTGTGTAGTGTGTGAGTACTGTGTGTGTAGAGTGTGAGTACTGTGTGTAGTGTGAGTACTGTGTGTGTAGTGTGTGAGTACTGTGTGTGTATTGTGTGAGTACTGTGTGTGTAGTGTGTGAGTACTGTGTGTAGTGTGTGAGTACTGTGTGTGTAGTGTGTGAGTACTGTGTGCGTAGTGTGTGAGTACTGTGTGCGTAGTGTGTGAGTACTGTGTGCGTAGTGTGTGAGTACTGTGTGTGTAGTGTGTGAGTACTGTGTGTGTAGTGTGTGAGTACTGTGTGTGTAGTGTGTGAGTACTGTGTGTGTAGTGTGTGTGTAGCGTGTGAATAGTGTGTGTGTAGCGTGTGAATAGTGTGTGAGTACTGTGTGTGTAGTGTGAGTACTGTGTGTGTAGTGTGAGTACTGTGTGTAGTGTGTGAGTACTGTGTGTGTAATGTGTGAGTACTGTGTGTAGTGTGTGAGTACTGTGTGTGTGTACTGTGTGTGTAGTGTGTGAGTACTGTGTGTAGTGTGTGAGTACTGTGTGTGTAGTGTGTGAGTACTGTGTGTAGTGTGTGTGTAGTGTGTGTGTAGTGTGTGTGTACTGTGTGTGTAGTGTGTGAGTACTGTGTGTAGTGTGTGAGTACTGTGTGTGTAGCGTGCGTGTGTACTGTGTGTGAGTACTGTGTGTGTAGTGTGTGAGCACTGTGTGTGTAGTGTGTGAGTACTCTGCGTGTAATGTCTGAATACTGTGTGTGTAGTGTGTGTGTAGTGTGTGTGTACTGTGTGTGTAGTGTGTGAGTACTGTGTGTAGTGTGTGAGTACTGTGTGTGTAGTGTGTGAGTACTGTGTGTGTAGTGTGTGAATACTGTGTGTGTAGTGTGTGTGTACTGTGTGTGTATTGTGTGAATACTGTGTGTATTGTGTGAGTACTGTGTGTGTAGTGTGTGAGTACTGTGTGTGCAGTGTGTGAGTACTGTGTGTGTAGTGTGTGAGTACTGTGTGTGTAGTGTGTGAATACTGTGTGTAGTGTGTGAGTACTGTGTGTGTAGTGTGTGAGTACTGTGTGTGTAGTGTGTGAGTACTCTGCGTGTAATGTCTGAATACTGTGTGTGTAGTGTGTGTGTACTGTGTGTGTGTAGTGTGTGAGCACTGTGTGTGTAGTGTGTGAGTACTCTGCGTGTAATGTCTGAATACTGTGTGTGTAGTGTGTGTGTACTGTGTGTGTAGTGTGTGAGTAATGTGTGTGTAGTGTGTGAATAGTGTGTGAGTACTGTGTGTGTAGTGTGTGTGTACTGTGTGTGTAGTGTGTGTGTACTGTGTGTGTAGTGTGTGAATACTGTGTGTAATGTGTGTGAGTACGGTGTGTAATGTGTGTGAGTACGGTGTGTGTAGTGTGTGAATACTGGGTGTGTAGTGTGTGAATACTGTGTGTAGTGTGTGAATACTGTGTGTGTAGTGTGTGAGTACTGTGTGTGTAGTGTGTAAGTACTGTGTGTGTAGTGTGTGTGTAGTGTGTGAGTACTGTGTGTGTAGTGTGTGTGTAGTGTGTGAGTACTGTGTGTAGTGTGTGAGTACTGTGTGTGTAGCGTGTGAGTACTGTGTGTAGTGTGAGTACTGTGTGTAGTGTGTGAGTACTGTGTGTAGTGTGCGAGTACTGTGTGTGTAGTGTGTGTGTACTGTGTGTAGTGTGTGAATACTGGGTGTAGTGTGTGATTACTGTGTGTGTAGTGTGAGTACTGTGTGTGTAGTGTGTGAGTACTGTGTGTGTAGTGTGCGTGTACTGTGTGTGTAGTGTGTAAGTAGTGTGTGTAGTGTGTGTGTAGTGTGTGAGTACTATGTGTGTAGTGTGTGTGTAGTGTGTGAGTACTGTGTGTAGTGTGTGAGTACTGTGTGTGTAGAGTGTGAGTACTGTGTGTAGTGTGAGTACTGTGTGTGTAGTGTGTGAGTACTGTGTGTGTATTGTGTGAGTACTGTGTGTGTAGTGTGTGAGTACTGTGTGTAGTGTGTGAGTACTGTGTGTGTAGTGTGTGAGTACTGTGTGCGTAGTGTGTGAGTACTGTGTGCGTAGTGTGTGAGTACTGTGTGCGTAGTGTGTGAGTACTGTGTGCGTAGTGTGTGAGTACTGTGTGTGTAGTGTGTGAGTACTGTGTGTGTAGTGTGTGAGTACTGTGTGTGTAGTGTGTGTGTAGCGTGTGAATAGTGTGTGTGTAGCGTGTGAATAGTGTGTGAGTACTGTGTGTGTAGTGTGAGTACTGTGTGTGTAGTGTGAGTACTGTGTGTAGTGTGTGAGTACTGTGTGTGTAGTGTGTGAGTACTGTGTGTAGTGTGTGAGTACTGTGTGTGTGTACTGTGTGTGTAGTGTGTGAGTACTGTGTGTAGTGTGTGAGTACTGTGTGTGTAGTGTGTGAGTACTGTGTGTAGTGTGTGTGTAGTGTGTGTGTAGTGTGTGTGTAGTGTGTGTGTACTGTGTGTGTAGTGTGTGAGTACTGTGTGTAGTGTGTGAGTACTGTGTGTGTAGCGTGCGTGTGTACTGTGTGTGAGTACTGTGTGTGTAGTGTGTGAGCACTGTGTGTGTAGTGTGTGAGTACTCTGCGTGTAATGTCTGAATACTGTGTGTGTAGTGTGTGTGTAGTGTGTGTGTACTGTGTGTGTAGTGTGTGAGTACTGTGTGTAGTGTGTGAGTACTGTGTGTGTAGTGTGTGAATACTGTGTGAGTACTGTGTGTGTAGTGTGTGTGTACTGTGTGTGTAGTGTGTGTGTACTGTGTGTGTAGTGTGTGAATACTGTGTGTAATGTGTGTGAGTACGGTGTGTGTAGTGTGTGAATACTGGGTGTGTAGTGTGTGAATACTGTGTGTAGTGTGTGAATACTGTGTGTAATGTGTGAGTACGGTGTGTGTAGTGTGTGAATACTGGGTGTGTAGTGTGTGAATACTGTGTGTAGTGTGTGAATACTGTGTGTGTAGTGTGTAAGTACTGTGTGTGTAGTGTGTGAGTACTGTGTGTGTAGTGTGTGTGTAGTGTGTGTGTGGTGTGTGAGTACTGTGTGTAGTGTGTGAGTACTGTGTGTAGTGTGTGAGTACTGTGTGTGTAGCGTGTGAGTACTGTGTGTAGTGTGAGTACTGTGTGTGGTGTGTGAGTACTGTGTGTGGTGTGTGAGTACTGTGTGTGTAGTGTGTGAGTACTGTGTGTGTAATGTGTGTGTACTGTGTGTATTGTGTGAGTACTGTGTGTGTAGTGTGTGAGTACTGTGTGTAGTGTGTGAGTACTGTGTGTAGTGTGTGAATACTGTGTGTGTAGTGTGTGTATTGTGTGAATACTGTGTGTATTGTGTGAGTACTGTGTGTAGTGTGTGAGTACTGTGTGTAGTGTGAGTACTGTGTGTAGTGTGTGAGTACTGTGTGTAGTGTGTGAGTACTGTGTGTGTAGTGTGTGAGTACTGTGTGTGTAGTGTGTGTGTACTGTGCGTATGAGTACTGTGTGTGTAGTGTGTGAGCACTGTGTGTGTAGTGTGTGAGTACTCTGCGTGTAATGTCTGAATACTGTGTGTGTAGTGTGTGTGTAGTGTGTGTGTGGTGTGTGAGTACTGTGTGTAGTGTGTGAGTACTGTGTGTAGTGTGTGAGTACTGTGTGTGTAGTGTGTGAATACTGTGTGTATAGTGTGTGAATACTGTGTGTATTGTGTGAGTACTGTGTGTGTAGTGTAAGTACTGTGTGTAGTGTGTGAGTACTGTGTGTGTATTGTGTGAGTACTGTGTGTGTAGTGTGAGTACTGTGTGTGTAGTGTGTGAGTACTGTGTGTGTAGTGTGTGAGTACTGTGTGTGTAGTGTGTGAGTACTGTGTGTGTAGTGTGTGTGTAGTGTGTGAGTACTGTGTGTAGTGTGTGAGTACTGTGTGTAGTGTGTGAGTACTGTGTGTAGTGTGCGAGTACTGTGTGTGTAGTGTGTGTGTACTGTGTGTAGTGTGTGAATACTGGGTGTAGTGTGTGATTACTGTGTGTGTAGTGTGAGTACTGTGTGTGTAGTGTGTGAGTACTGTGTGTGTAGTGTGCGTGTACTGTGTGTGTAGTGTGTAAGTAGTGTGTGTAGTGTGTGTGTAGTGTGTGAGTACTATGTGTGTAGTGTGTGTGTAGTGTGTGAGTACTGTGTGTAGTGTGTGAGTACTGTGTGTGTAGAGTGTGAGTACTGTGTGTAGTGTGAGTACTGTGTGTGTAGTGTGTAAGTACTGTGTGTGTAGTGTGTGTGTAGTGTGTGAGTACTGTGTGTGTAGTGTGTGTGTAGTGTGTGAGTACTGTGTGTAGTGTGTGAGTACTGTGTGTAGTGTGTGAGTACTGTGTGTAGTGTGCGAGTACTGTGTGTGTAGTGTGTGTGTACTGTGTGTAGTGTGTGAATACTGGGTGTAGTGTGTGATTACTGTGTGTGTAGTGTGAGTACTGTGTGTGTAGTGTGTGAGTACTGTGTGTGTAGTGTGCGTGTACTGTGTGTGTAGTGTGTAAGTAGTGTGTGTAGTGTGTGTGTAGTGTGTGAGTACTATGTGTGTAGTGTGTGTGTAGTGTGTGAGTACTGTGTGTAGTGTGTGAGTACTGTGTGTGTAGAGTGTGAGTACTGTGTGTAGTGTGAGTACTGTGTGTGTAGTGTGTGAGTACTGTGTGTGTATTGTGTGAGTACTGTGTGTGTAGTGTGTGAGTACTGTGTGTAGTGTGTGAGTACTGTGTGTGTAGTGTGTGAGTACTGTGTGCGTAGTGTGTGAGTACTGTGTGCGTAGTGTGTGAGTACTGTGTGCGTAGTGTGTGAGTACTGTGTGCGTAGTGTGTGAGTACTGTGTGTGTAGTGTGTGAGTACTGTGTGTGTAGTGTGTGAGTACTGTGTGTGTAGTGTGTGTGTAGCGTGTGTAGTGTGTGTGTAGCGTGTGAATAGTGTGTGAGTACTGTGTGTGTAGTGTGAGTACTGTGTGTGTAGTGTGAGTACTGTGTGTAGTGTGTGAGTACTGTGTGTGTAGTGTGTGAGTACTGTGTGTAGTGTGTGAGTACTGTGTGTGTGTACTGTGTGTGTAGTGTGTGAGTACTGTGTGTAGTGTGTGAGTACTGTGTGTGTAGTGTGTGAGTACTGTGTGTAGTGTGTGTGTAGTGTGTGTGTAGTGTGTGTGTACTGTGTGTGTAGTGTGTGAGTACTGTGTGTAGTGTGTGAGTACTGTGTGTGTAGCGTGCGTGTGTACTGTGTGTGAGTACTGTGTGTGTAGTGTGTGAGCACTGTGTGTGTAGTGTGTGAGTACTCTGCGTGTAATGTCTGAATACTGTGTGTGTAGTGTGTGTGTAGTGTGTGTGTACTGTGTGTGTAGTGTGTGAGTACTGTGTGTAGTGTGTGAGTACTGTGTGTGTAGTGTGTGAATACTGTGTGAGTACTGTGTGTGTAGTGTGTGTGTACTGTGTGTGTAGTGTGTGTGTACTGTGTGTGTAGTGTGTGAATACTGTGTGTAATGTGTGTGAGTACGGTGTGTGTAGTGTGTGAATACTGGGTGTGTAGTGTGTGAATACTGTGTGTAGTGTGTGAATACTGTGTGTGTAATGTGTGAGTACGGTGTGTGTAGTGTGTGAATACTGGGTGTGTAGTGTGTGAATACTGGGTGTGTAGTGTGTGAATACTGTGTGTAGTGTGTGAATACTGTGTGTGTAATGTGTGAGTACGGTGTGTGTAGTGTGTGAATACTGGGTGTGTAGTGTGTGAATACTGGGTGTGTAGTGTGTGAATACTGTGTGTAGTGTGTGAATACTGTGTGTGTAGTGTGTAAGTACTGTGTGTGTAGTGTGTGAGTACTGTGTGTGTAGTGTGTGTGTAGTGTGTGTGTGGTGTGTGAGTACTGTGTGTAGTGTGTGAGTATTGTGTGTAGTGTGTGAGTACTGTGTGTGTAGCGTGTGAGTACTGTGTGTAGTGTGAGTACTGTGTGTGGTGTGTGAGTACTGTGTGTGTAGTGTGTGAGTACTGTGTGTGTAGTGTGTGAGTACTCTGCGTGTAATGTCTGAATACTGTGTGTGTAGTGTGTGTGTACTGTGTGTGTGTAGTGTGTGAGCACTGTGTGTGTAGTGTGTGAGTACTCTGCGTGTAATGTCTGAATACTGTGTGTGTAGTGTGTGTGTACTGTGTGTGTAGTGTGTGAGTACTGTGTGTGTAGTGTGTGAATAGTGTGTGAGTACTGTGTGTGTAGTGTGTGTGTACTGTGTGTGTAGTGTGTGTGTACTGTGTGTGTAGTGTGTGAATACTGTGTGTAATGTGTGTGAGTACGGTGTGTGTAGTGTGTGAATACTGGGTGTGTAGTGTGTGAATACTGTGTGTAGTGTGTGAATACTGTGTGTGTAGTGTGTGAGTACTGTGTGTGTAGTGTGTAAGTACTGTGTGTGTAGTGTGTGTAGTGTGTAAGTACTGTGTGTGTAGTGTGTGAGTACTGTGTGTGTAGTGTGTGTGTAGTGTGTGTGTAGTGTGTGAGTACTGTGTGTAGTGTGTGAGTACTGTGTGTGTAGCGTGTGAGTACTGTGTGTAGTGTGAGTACTGTGTGTGTAGTGTGTGAGTACTGTGTGTGTAGTGTGTGAGTACTGTGTGTGTAGTGTGTGAGTACTGTGTGTAGTGTGTGAGTACTGTGTGTAGTGTGTGAGTACTGTGTGTAGTGTGTGAGTACTGTGTGTGTAGTGTGTGAGTACTGTGTGTGTAGTGTGTGAGTACTGTGTGTGTAGTGTGTGAGTACTGTGTGTGTAGTGTGCGAGTACTGTGTGTGTAGTGTGTGTGTACTGTGTGTAGTGTGTGAATACTGGGTGTAGTGTGTGATTACTGTGTGTGTAGTGTGTGAGTACTGTGTGTGTAGTGTGCGTGTACTGTGTGTGTAGTGTGTAAGTACTGTGTGTGTAGTGTGCGTGTACTGTGTGTGTAGTGTGTAAGTACTGTGTGTGTAGTGTGTGTGTAGTGTGTGAGTACTGTGTGTGTAGTGTGTGTGTAGTGTGTGAGTACTGTGTGTAGTGTGTGAGTACTGTGTGTGTAGAGTGTGAGTACTGTGTGTAGTGTGAGTACTGTGTGTGTAGTGTGTGAGTACTGTGTGTGTATTGTGTGAGTACTGTGTGTGTAGTGTGTGAGTACTGTGTGTAGTGTGTGAGTACTGTGTGTGTAGTGTGTGAGTACTCTGCGTGTAATGTCTGAATACTGTGTGTGTAGTGTGTGTGTACTGTGTGTGTGTAGTGTGTGAGCACTGTGTGTGTAGTGTGTGAGTACTCTGCGTGTAATGTCTGAATACTGTGTGTGTAGTGTGTGTGTACTGTGTGTGTAGTGTGTGAGTAATGTGTGTGTAGTGTGTGAATAGTGTGTGAGTACTGTGTGTGTAGTGTGTGTGTACTGTGTGTGTAGTGTGTGTGTACTGTGTGTGTAGTGTGTGAATACTGTGTGTAATGTGTGTGATTACGGTGTGTGTAGTGTGTGAATACTGGGTGTGTAGTGTGTGAATACTGTGTGTAGTGTGTGAATACTGTGTGTGTAGTGTGTGAGTACTGTGTGTGTAGTGTGTAAGTACTGTGTGTGTAGTGTGTGTGTAGTGTGTGAGTACTGTGTGTGTAGTGTGTGTGTAGTGTGTGAGTACTGTGTGTAGTGTGTGAGTACTGTGTGTGTAGCGTGTGAGTACTGTGTGTAGTGTGAGTACTGTGTGTGTAGTGTGTGAGTACTGTGTGTGTAGTGTGTGAGTACTGTGTGTGTAGTGTGTGAGTACTGTGTGTAGTGTGTGAGTACTGTGTGTAGTGTGTGAGTACTGTGTGTAGTGTGTGAGTACTGTGTGTAGTGTGCGAGTACTGTGTGTGTAGTGTGTGTGTACTGTGTGTAGTGTGTGAATACTGGGTGTAGTGTCTGTCTGTGTCCTGTGTGTGTACAGCGTGTGTCTCTCTGTGTCTGTGTCCTGTGCGTGTACAGCGTGTGTCTCTGTGTCTGTGTCCTGTGTGTGCAGCGTGTGTCTCTCTGTGTCCTGTGCGTGTACAGCGTGTCTCTCTGTCTGTGTCCTGTGCGTGTACAGCGTGTCTCTCTGTCTGTGTCCTGTGTGTGTACAGCGTGTGTCTCTCTGTGTCTGTGTCCTGTGCGTGTACAGCGTGTGTCTCTGTGTCTGTGTCCTGTGTGTGTACAGTGTGTGTCTCTCTGTGTCCTGTGTGTGTACAGCGTGTGTCTCTCTGTGTCTGTGTCTTGTGTGGGTACAGCGTGTGTCTCTGTGTGTGTGTGTGTGTACAGCGTGTCTCTCTGTGTCTGTGTCCTGTGTGTGTACAGCGTGTGTCTCTCTGTATCATGTGTGTGTACAGCGTGTGTCTCTCTGTGTCTGTGTCCTGTGTGTGTACAGCGTGTGTCTCTCTGTGTCCTGTGTGTGTACAGCATGTGTCTCTCTGTCTGTGTCCTGTGTGTGTCCATCGTGTCTCTCTGTGTCTGTGTCCTGTGCGTGTACCGCGTGTGTCTCTCTGTGTCCGGTGTGTGTACAGCGTGTGTCTCTGTCTGTGTCCTGTGTGTGTACAGCGTGTGTCTCTCTGTGTCATGTGTGTGTACAGCGTGTGTCTCTCTGTCTGTGTCCTGTGTGTGTACAGCACGTGTCTCTCTGTGTCTGTGTCCTGTGTGTGTACAGCGTGTGTCTCTCTGTGTCTGTCCTGTGCGTGTACATCGTGTGTCTCTCTGTGTCTGTGTCCTATGTGTGTACAGCGTGTCTCTCTGTGTGTCCTGTGTGTGTAGAGCGTGTCTCTGTGTGTCCTGTGTGTGTACAGCGTGTGTCTCTCTGTGTGTCCTGTGTGTGTACAGCGTGTGTCTCTCTGTGTCTGTGTCCTGTGTGTGTACAGCGTGTGTCTCTCTGTGTCTGTGTCCTGTGTGTGTACAGCGTGTCTCTCTGTCTGTGTCCTGTGTGTGTACAGCACGTGTCTCTCTGTGTCTGTGTCCTGTGTGTGTACAGCGTGTGTCTCTCTGTGTCTGTCCTGTGCGTGTACAGCGTGTGTTTCTTTGTGTCTGTCCTGTGTGTGTACAGCGTGTGTCTCTCTGTGTCTGTGTCCTGTGTGTGTACAGCGTGTCTCTCTGTGTCTGTGTCCTGTGTGTGTACAGCGTGTGTCTCTGTGTCTGTGTCCTGTGTGTGTACAGCGTGTGTCTCTCTGTGTCTGTGTCCTGTGTGTGTACAGCGTGTGTCTCTCTGTGTCTGTGTCCTGTGTGTGTACAGCGTGTGTCTCTGTGTCTGTGTCCTGTGTGTTTACAGCGTGTGTCTCTCTGTGTCTGTGTCCTGTGTGTGTGCAGCGTGTGTCTCTCTGTGTCCTGTGTGTGTACAGCATGTCTCTCTGTGTCTGTGTCCTGTGCGTGTACAGCGTGTCTCTCTGTCTGTGTCCTGTGCGTGTACAGCGTGTGTCTCTCTGTGTCTGTGTCCTGTGCGTGTACAGCGTGTGTCTCTCTGTGTCTGTGTCCTGTGCGTGTACAGCGTGTGTCTCTGTCTGTGTCCTGTGTGTGTACAGCGTGTGTCTCTCTGTGTCTGTCCTGTGCGTGTACATCGTGTGTCTCTCTGTGTCTGTGTCCTATGTGTGTACAGCGTGTCTCTCTGTGTGTCCTGTGTGTGTAGAGCGTGTCTCTCTGTGTGTCCTGTGTGTGTACAGCGTGTGTCTCTCTGTGTGTCCTGTGTGTGTACAGCGTGTGTCTCTCTGTGTCTGTGTCCTGTGTGTGTACAGCGTGTGTCTCTATGTGTCTGTGTCCTGTGTGTGTACAGCGTGTCTCTCTGTCTGTGTCCTGTGTGTGTACAGCACGTGTCTCTCTGTGTCTGTGTCCTGTGTGTGTACAGCGTGTGTCTCTCTGTGTCTGTCCTGTGCGTGTACAGCGTGTGTTTCTTTGTGTCTGTCCTGTGTGTGTACAGCGTGTGTCTCTCTGTGTCTGTGTCCTGTGTGTGTACAGCGTGTCTCTCTGTGTCTGTGTCCTGTGTGTGTACAGCGTGTGTCTCTCTGTGTCTGTGTCCTGTGCGTGTACAGCTTTTTTCTCTCTGTGTCCTGTGCGTGTACAGCGTGTGTCTCTCTGTGTCCTGTGTGTGTACAGCGTGTGTCTCTGTGTCTGTGTCCTGTGTGTGTACAGCGTGTGTCTCTCTGTGTCTGTGTCTTGTGTGTGTACAGCGTGTGTCTCTCTGTGTCATGTGTGTGTACAGCGTGTGTCTCTCTGTGTCTGTGTCCTGTGTGTGTACAGCATGTCTCTGTGTCTGTGTCCTGTGCGTGTACAGCGTGTCTCTCTGTCTGTGTCCTGTGTGTGTACAGCGTGTGTCTCTCTGTGTCTGTGTCCTGTGCGTGTACAGCGTGTGTCTCTCTGTGTCTGTATCCTGTGTGTGTACAGCGTGTCTCTCTGTGTGTCCTGTGTGTGTCTCTCTATGTCTGTGTCCTGTGTGTGTACAGCGTGTGTCTCTCTGTGTCTGTGTCCTGTGTGTGTACAGCGTGTGTCTCTCTGTGTCTGTGTCCTGTGTGTGTACAGCGTGTGTCTGTCTGTGTCCTGTGTGTGTACAGCGTGTGTCTCTCTGTGTCCTGTGTGTGTACAGCGTGTGTCTCTCTGTGTCTGTCCTGTGCGTGTACAGCGTGTGTCTCTCTGTGTCTGTGTCCTGTGGGTGTACAGCGTGTGTCTCTCTGTGTCCTGTGTGTGTACAGCGTGTGTCTCTCTGTTTCTGTGTCCTGTGTGTGTGCAGCGTGTGTCTCTCTGTGCCCTGTGTGTGTACAGCGTGTGTCTCTCTGTGTCTGTGTCCTGTGCGTGTACAGCGTTTGTCTCTCTGTGTCTGTGTCCTGTGCGTGTACAGCGTGGGTCTCTCTGTGTCTGTGTCCTGTGTGTTTACAGCGTGTGTCTCTGTGTCCTGTGTGTGTACAGCATGTCTCTGTGTCTGTGTCCTGTGCGTGTACAGCGTGTCTCTCTGTCTGTGTCCTGTGTGTGTACAGCGTGTGTCTCTCTGTGTCTGTGTCCTGTGCGTGTACAGCGTGTGTCTCTCTGTGTCTGTGTCCTGTGTGTGTACAGCGTGTCTCTCTGTGTGTCCTGTGTGTGTCTCTCTATGTCTGTGTCCTGTGTGTGTACAGCGTGTGTCTCTCTGTGTCTGTGTCCTGTGTGTGTACAGCGTGTGTCTCTCTGTGTCTGTCCTGTGCGTGTACAGCGTGTGTCTCTCTGTGTCCTGTGGGTGTACAGCGTGTCTCTCTGTGTCCTGTGTGTGTACAGCGTGTGTCTCTCTGTTTCTGTGTCCTGTGTGTGTACAGCGTGTGTCTGTGTCCTGTGTGTGTGCAGCGTGTGTCTCTCTGTGCCCTGTGTGTGTACAGCGTGTGTCTCTCTGTGTCTGTGTCCTGTGCGTGTACAGCGTTTGTCTCTCTGTCTGTGTCCTGTGCGTGTACAGCGTGGGTCTCTCTGTGTCTGTGTCCTGTGTGTGTACAGCGTGTGTCTCTGTGTCCTGTGTGTATAGCGTGTGTCTCTCTGTGTCTGTGTCCTGTGTGTGTACAGCATGTGTCTCTCTGTGTACGTGTGTGTACAGCGTGTGTCTCTGTGTCTGTGTCCTGTGTGTGTACAGCGTGTGTGTCTCTGTGTCTGTGTCCTGTGTGTGTACAGCGTGTGTCTCTCTGTGTCCTGTGTGTGTACAGCATGTGTCTCTCTGTCTGTGTCCTGTGCGTGTACAGCGTGCGTCTCTCTGTGTCTGTGTCTTGTGTGGGTACAGCGTGTGTCTCTCTGTGTGTGTACAGCGTGTCTCTCTGTGTCTGTGTCCTGTGTGTGTACAGCGTGTGTCTCTCTGTGTCATGTGTGTGAACAGCGTGTGTCTCTCTGTGTCTGTGTCCTGTGTGTGTACAGCGTGTGTCTCTCTGTGTCCTGTGTGTGTACAGTGTGTCTCTCTGTCTGTGTCCTGTGTGTGTCCAGCGTGTCTCTCTGTGTCTGTGTCCTGTGCGTGTACCGCGTGTGTCTCTCTGTGTCCGGTGTGTGTACAGCGTGTGTCTCTGTGTCTGTGTCCTGTGTGTGTACAGCGTGTGTCTCTCTGTGTCATGTGTGTGTACAGCGTGTGTCTCTCTGTGTCTGTGTCCTGTGTGTGTACAGCACGTGTCTCTCTGTGTCTGTGTCCTGTGTGTGTACAGCGTGTGTCTCTCTGTGTCTGTCCTGTGCGTGTACATCGTGTGTCTCTCTGTGTCTGTGTCCTATGTGTGTACAGCGTGTGTCTCTCTGTGTGTCCTGTGTGTGTAGAGCGTGTCTCTCTGTGTGTCCTGTGTGTGTACAGCGTGTGTCTCTCTGTGTCCTGTGTGTGTACAGCGTGTGTCTCTCTGTGTCTGTGTCCTGTGTGTGTACAGCGTGTGTCTGTCTGTGTCCTGTGTGTGTACAGCGTGTCTCTCTGTGTCTGTGTCCTGTGTGTGTACAGCGTGTGTCTCTCTGTGTCTGTCCTGTGCGTGTACAGCGTGTGTTTCTTTGTGTCTGTCCTGTGTGTGTACAGCGTGTGTCTCTCTGTGTCTGTGTCCTGTGTGTGTACAGCGTGTCTCTCTGTGTCTGTGTCCTGTGTGTGTACAGCGTGTGTCTCTGTGTCTGTGTCCTGTGTGTGTACAGCGTGTGTCTCTCTGTGTCTGTGTCCTGTGTGTGTACAGCGTGTGTCTCTCTGTGTCTGTGTCCTGTGTGTGTACAGCGTGTGTCTCTGTGTCTGTGTCCTGTGTGTTTACAGCGTGTGTCTCTCTGTGTCTGTGTCCTGTGTGTGTGCAGCGTGTGTCTCTCTGTGTCCTGTGTGTGTACAGCATGTCTCTCTGTGTCTGTGTCCTGTGCGTGTACAGCGTGTCTCTCTGTCTGTGTCCTGTGCGTGTACAGCGTGTGTCTCTCTGTGTCTGTGTCCTGTGCGTGTACAGCGTGTGTCTCTCTGTGTCTGTGTCCTGTGCGTGTACAGCGTGTGTCTCTGTCTGTGTCCTGTGTGTGTACAGCGTGTGTCTCTCTGTGTCTGTCCTGTGCGTGTACATCGTGTGTCTCTCTGTGTCTGTGTCCTATGTGTGTACAGCGTGTCTCTCTGTGTGTCCTGTGTGTGTAGAGCGTGTCTCTCTGTGTGTCCTGTGTGTGTACAGCGTGTGTCTCTCTGTGTGTCCTGTGTGTGTACAGCGTGTGTCTCTCTGTGTGTCCTGTGTGTGTACAGCGTGTGTCTCTCTGTGTCTGTGTCCTGTGTGTGTACAGCGTGTGTCTCTATGTGTCTGTGTCCTGTGTGTGTACAGCGTGTCTCTCTGTCTGTGTCCTGTGTGTGTACAGCACGTGTCTCTCTGTGTCTGTGTCCTGTGTGTGTACAGCGTGTGTCTCTCTGTGTCTGTCCTGTGCGTGTACAGCGTGTGTTTCTTTGTGTCTGTCCTGTGTGTGTACAGCGTGTGTCTCTCTGTGTCTGTGTCCTGTGTGTGTACAGCGTGTCTCTCTGTGTCTGTGTCCTGTGTGTGTACAGCGTGTGTCTCTCTGTGTCTGTGTCCTGTGCGTGTACAGCTTTTTTCTCTCTGTGTCCTGTGCGTGTACAGCGTGTGTCTCTCTGTGTCCTGTGTGTGTACAGCGTGTGTCTCTGTGTCTGTGTCCTGTGTGTGTACAGCGTGTGTCTCTCTGTGTCTGTGTCTTGTGTGTGTACAGCGTGTGTCTCTCTGTGTCATGTGTGTGTACAGCGTGTGTCTCTCTGTGTCTGTGTCCTGTGTGTGTACAGCATGTCTCTGTGTCTGTGTCCTGTGCGTGTACAGCGTGTCTCTCTGTCTGTGTCCTGTGTGTGTACAGCGTGTGTCTCTCTGTGTCTGTGTCCTGTGCGTGTACAGCGTGTGTCTCTCTGTGTCTGTATCCTGTGTGTGTACAGCGTGTCTCTCTGTGTGTCCTGTGTGTGTCTCTCTATGTCTGTGTCCTGTGTGTGTACAGCGTGTGTCTCTCTGTGTCTGTGTCCTGTGTGTGTACAGCGTGTGTCTCTCTGTGTCTGTGTCCTGTGTGTGTACAGCGTGTGTCTGTCTGTGTCCTGTGTGTGTACAGCGTGTGTCTCTCTGTGTCCTGTGTGTGTACAGCGTGTGTCTCTCTGTGTCTGTCCTGTGCGTGTACAGCGTGTGTCTCTCTGTGTCTGTGTCCTGTGGGTGTACAGCGTGTGTCTCTCTGTGTCCTGTGTGTGTACAGCGTGTGTCTCTCTGTTTCTGTGTCCTGTGTGTGTGCAGCGTGTGTCTCTCTGTGCCCTGTGTGTGTACAGCGTGTGTCTCTCTGTGTCTGTGTCCTGTGCGTGTACAGCGTTTGTCTCTCTGTGTCTGTGTCCTGTGCGTGTACAGCGTGGGTCTCTCTGTGTCTGTGTCCTGTGTGTTTACAGCGTGTGTCTCTGTGTCCTGTGTGTGTACAGCATGTCTCTGTGTCTGTGTCCTGTGCGTGTACAGCGTGTCTCTCTGTCTGTGTCCTGTGTGTGTACAGCGTGTGTCTCTCTGTGTCTGTGTCCTGTGCGTGTACAGCGTGTGTCTCTCTGTGTCTGTGTCCTGTGTGTGTACAGCGTGTCTCTCTGTGTGTCCTGTGTGTGTCTCTCTATGTCTGTGTCCTGTGTGTGTACAGCGTGTGTCTCTCTGTGTCTGTGTCCTGTGTGTGTACAGCGTGTGTCTCTCTGTGTCTGTCCTGTGCGTGTACAGCGTGTGTCTCTCTGTGTCCTGTGGGTGTACAGCGTGTCTCTCTGTGTCCTGTGTGTGTACAGCGTGTGTCTCTCTGTTTCTGTGTCCTGTGTGTGTACAGCGTGTGTCTGTGTCCTGTGTGTGTGCAGCGTGTGTCTCTCTGTGCCCTGTGTGTGTACAGCGTGTGTCTCTCTGTGTCTGTGTCCTGTGCGTGTACAGCGTTTGTCTCTCTGTCTGTGTCCTGTGCGTGTACAGCGTGGGTCTCTCTGTGTCTGTGTCCTGTGTGTGTACAGCGTGTGTCTCTGTGTCCTGTGTGTATAGCGTGTGTCTCTCTGTGTCTGTGTCCTGTGTGTGTACAGCATGTGTCTCTCTGTGTACGTGTGTGTACAGCGTGTGTCTCTGTGTCTGTGTCCTGTGTGTGTACAGCGTGTGTGTCTCTGTGTCTGTGTCCTGTGTGTGTACAGCGTGTGTCTCTCTGTGTCCTGTGTGTGTACAGCATGTGTCTCTCTGTCTGTGTCCTGTGCGTGTACAGCGTGCGTCTCTCTGTGTCTGTGTCTTGTGTGGGTACAGCGTGTGTCTCTCTGTGTGTGTACAGCGTGTCTCTCTGTGTCTGTGTCCTGTGTGTGTACAGCGTGTGTCTCTCTGTGTCATGTGTGTGAACAGCGTGTGTCTCTCTGTGTCTGTGTCCTGTGTGTGTACAGCGTGTGTCTCTCTGTGTCCTGTGTGTGTACAGTGTGTCTCTCTGTCTGTGTCCTGTGTGTGTCCAGCGTGTCTCTCTGTGTCTGTGTCCTGTGCGTGTACCGCGTGTGTCTCTCTGTGTCCGGTGTGTGTACAGCGTGTGTCTCTGTGTCTGTGTCCTGTGTGTGTACAGCGTGTGTCTCTCTGTGTCATGTGTGTGTACAGCGTGTGTCTCTCTGTGTCTGTGTCCTGTGTGTGTACAGCACGTGTCTCTCTGTGTCTGTGTCCTGTGTGTGTACAGCGTGTGTCTCTCTGTGTCTGTCCTGTGCGTGTACATCGTGTGTCTCTCTGTGTCTGTGTCCTATGTGTGTACAGCGTGTGTCTCTCTGTGTGTCCTGTGTGTGTAGAGCGTGTCTCTCTGTGTGTCCTGTGTGTGTACAGCGTGTGTCTCTCTGTGTCCTGTGTGTGTACAGCGTGTGTCTCTCTGTGTCTGTGTCCTGTGTGTGTACAGCGTGTGTCTGTCTGTGTCCTGTGTGTGTACAGCGTGTCTCTCTGTCTGTGTCCTGTGTGTGTACAGAACGTGTCTCTCTGTGTCTGTGTCCTGTGTGTGTACAGCGTGTGTCTCTCTGTGTCTGTCCTGTGCGTGTACAGCGTGTGTCTCTCTGTGTCTGTCCTGTGTACAGCGTGTGTCTCTCTGTGTCTGTGTCCTGTGTGTGTACAGCGTGTGTCTCTCTGTCTCTGTGTCCTGTGTGTACAGCGTGTGTCTCTGTGTCTGTGTCCTGTGTGTGTACAGCATGTGTCTCTCTGTGTCTGTGTCCTGTGCGTGTACCGCGTGTGTCTCTCTGTGTCCGGTGTGTGTACAGCGTGTGTCTCTGTGTCTGTGTCCTGTGTGTGTACAGCGTGTGTCTCTCTGTGTCATGTGTGTGTACAGCGTGTGTCTCTCTGTGTCTGTGTCCTGTGTGTGTACAGCACGTGTCTCTCTGTGTCTGTGTCCTGTGTGTGTACAGCGTGTGTCTCTCTGTGTCTGTCCTGTGCATGTACATCGTGTGTCTCTCTGTGTCTGTGTCCTATGTGTGTACAGCGTGTGTCTCTCTGTGTGTCCTGTGTGTGTAGAGCGTGTCTCTCTGTGTGTCCTGTGTGTGTACAGCGTGTGTCTCTCTGTGTCCTGTGTGTGTACAGCGTGTGTCTCTCTGTGTCTGTGTCCTGTGTGTGTACAGCGTGTGTCTGTCTGTGTCCTGTGTGTGTACAGCGTGTCTCTCTGTCTGTGTCCTGTGTGTGTACAGAACGTGTCTCTCTGTGTCTGTGTCCTGTGTGTGTACAGCGTGTGTCTCTCTGTGTCTGTCCTGTGCGTGTACAGCGTGTGTCTCTCTGTGTCTGTCCTGTGTACAGCGTGTGTCTCTCTGTGTCTGTGTCCTGTGTGTGTACAGCGTGTGTCTCTCTGTCTCTGTGTCCTGTGTGTACAGCGTGTGTCTCTGTGTCTGTGTCCTGTGTGTGTACAGCATGTGTCTCTCTGTGTCTGTGTCCTGTGTGTGTACAGCGTGTGTCTCTCTGTGTCTGTGTGTGTACAGCGTGTGTCTCTCTGTGTCTGTGTCCTGTGTGTGTACAGCGTGTGTCTCTGTGTCTGTGTCCTGTGTGTTTACAGCGTGTGTCTCTCTGTGTGCTGTGTGTGTACAGCGTGTGTCTCTCAGTGTCTGTGTCCTGTGTGTGTGCAGCGTGTGTCTCTCTGTGTCCTGTGTGTGTACAGCATGTCTCTCTGTGTCTGTGTCCTGTGCGTGTACAGCGTGTCTCTCTGTCTGTGTCCTGTGCGTGTACAGCGTGTGTCTCTGTGTCTGTGTCCTGTGTGTGCAGCGTGTGTCTCTCTGTGTCCTGTGCGTGTACAGCGTGTCTCTCTGTCTGTGTCCTGTGCGTGTACAGCGTGTCTCTCTGTCTGTGTCCTGTGCGTGTACAGCGTGTGTCTCTGTGTCTGTGTCCTGTGTGTGTACAGTGTGTGTCTCTCTGTGTCCTGTGTGTGTACAGCGTGTGTCTCTCTGTGTCTGTGTCTTGTGTGGGTACAGCGTGTGTCTCTGTGTGTGTGTGTGTACAGCGTGTCTCTCTGTGTCTGTGTCCTGTGTGTGTACAGCGTGTGTCTCTCTGTATCATGTGTGTGTACAGCGTGTGTCTCTCTGTGTCTGTGTCCTGTGTGTGTACAGCGTGTGTCTCTCTGTGTCCTGTGTGTGTACAGCATGTGTCTCTCTGTCTGTGTCCTGTGTGTGTCCATCGTGTCTCTCTGTGTCTGTGTCCTGTGCGTGTACCGCGTGTGTCTCTCTGTGTCCGGTGTGTGTACAGCGTGTGTCTCTGTCTGTGTCCTGTGTGTGTACAGCGTGTGTCTCTCTGTGTCATGTGTGTGTACAGCGTGTGTCTCTCTGTCTGTGTCCTGTGTGTGTACAGCACGTGTCTCTCTGTGTCTGTGTCCTGTGTGTGTACAGCGTGTGTCTCTCTGTGTCTGTCCTGTGCGTGTACATCGTGTGTCTCTCTGTGTCTGTGTCCTATGTGTGTACAGCGTGTCTCTCTGTGTGTCCTGTGTGTGTAGAGCGTGTCTCTGTGTGTCCTGTGTGTGTACAGCGTGTGTCTCTCTGTGTGTCCTGTGTGTGTACAGCGTGTGTCTCTCTGTGTCTGTGTCCTGTGTGTGTACAGCGTGTGTCTCTATGTGTCTGTGTCCTGTGTGTGTACAGCGTGTGTCTCTCTGTGTCTGTGTCCTGTGTGTGTACAGCGTGTGTCTCTGTGTCTGTGTCCTGTGTGTTTACAGCGTGTGTCTCTCTGTGTGCTGTGTGTGTACAGCGTGTGTCTCTCTGTGTCTGTGTCCTGTGTGTGTGCAGCGTGTGTCTCTCTGTGTCCTGTGTGTGTACAGCATGTCTCTCTGTGTCTGTGTCCTGTGCGTGTACAGCGTGTGTCTCTCTGTGTCTGTGTCCTGTGCGTGTACAGCGTGTGTCTCTCTGTGTCTGTGTCCTGTGCGTGTACAGCGTGTGTCTCTGTCTGTGTCCTGTGTGTGTACAGCGTGTGTCTCTCTGTGTCTGTCCTGTGCGTGTACATCGTGTGTCTCTCTGTGTCTGTGTCCTATGTGTGTACAGCGTGTCTCTCTGTGTGTCCTGTGTGTGTAGAGCGTGTCTCTCTGTGTGTCCTGTGTGTGTACAGCGTGTGTCTCTCTGTGTGTCCTGTGTGTGTACAGCGTGTGTCTCTCTGTGTCTGTGTCCTGTGTGTGTACAGCGTGTGTCTCTCTGTGTCTGTGCCCTGTGTGTGTACAGCGTGTCTCTCTGTCTGTGTCCTGTGTGTGTACAGCACGTGTCTCTCTGTGTCTGTGTCCTGTGTGTGTACAGCGTGTGTCTCTCTGTGTCTGTCCTGTGCGTGTACAGCGTGTGTTTCTTTGTGTCTGTCCTGTGTGTGTACAGCGTGTGTCTCTCTGTGTCTGTGTCCTGTGTGTGTACAGCGTGTCTCTCTGTGTCTGTGTCCTGTGTGTGTACAGCGTGTGTCTCTCTGTGTCTGTGTCCTGTGCGTGTACAGCGTGTGTCTCTCTGTGTCTTGTGTGTGTACAGCGTGTGTCTCTCTGTGTCTGTGTCCTGTGCGTGTACAGCGTTTGTCTCTCTGTCTGTGTCCTGTGCGTGTACAGCGTGGGTCTCTCTGTGTCTGTGTCCTGTGTGTGTACAGCGTGTGTCTCTGTGTCCTGTGTGTATAGCGTGTGTCTCTCTGTGTCTGTGTGCTGTGTGTGTACAGCATGTGTCTCTCTGTGTACGTGTGTGTACAGCGTGTGTCTCTGTGTCTGTGTCCTGTGTGTGTACAGCGTGTGTGTCTCTGTGTCTGTGTCCTGTGTGTGTACAGCGTGTGTCTCTCTGTGTCCTGTGTGTGTACAGCATGTGTCTCTCTGTCTGTGTCCTGTGCGTGTACAGCGTGCGTCTCTCTGTGTCTGTGTCTTGTGTGGGTACAGCGTGTGTCTCTCTGTGTGTGTACAGCGTGTCTCTCTGTGTCTGTGTCCTGTGTGTGTACAGCGTGTGTCTCTCTGTGTCATGTGTGTGAACAGCGTGTGTCTCTCTGTGTCTGTGTCCTGTGTGTGTACAGCGTGTGTCTCTCTGTGTCCTGTGTGTGTACAGTGTGTCTCTCTGTCTGTGTCCTGTGTGTGTCCAGCGTGTCTCTCTGTGTCTGTGTCCTGTGCGTGTACCGCGTGTGTCTCTCTGTGTCCGGTGTGTGTACAGCGTGTGTCTCTGTGTCTGTGTCCTGTGTGTGTACAGCGTGTGTCTCTCTGTGTCATGTGTGTGTACAGCGTGTGTCTCTCTGTGTCTGTGTCCTGTGTGTGTACAGCACGTGTCTCTCTGTGTCTGTGTCCTGTGTGTGTACAGCGTGTGTCTCTCTGTGTCTGTCCTGTGCGTGTACATCGTGTGTCTCTCTGTGTCTGTGTCCTATGTGTGTACAGCGTGTGTCTCTCTGTGTGTCCTGTGTGTGTAGAGCGTGTCTCTCTGTGTGTCCTGTGTGTGTACAGCGTGTGTCTCTCTGTGTCCTGTGTGTGTACAGCGTGTGTCTCTCTGTGTCTGTGTCCTGTGTGTGTACAGCGTGTGTCTGTCTGTGTCCTGTGTGTGTACAGCGTGTCTCTCTGTCTGTGTCCTGTGTGTGTACAGAACGTGTCTCTCTGTGTCTGTGTCCTGTGTGTGTACAGCGTGTGTCTCTCTGTGTCTGTCCTGTGCGTGTACAGCGTGTGTCTCTCTGTGTCTGTCCTGTGTACAGCGTGTGTCTCTCTGTGTCTGTGTCCTGTGTGTGTACAGCGTGTGTCTCTCTGTCTCTGTGTCCTGTGTGTACAGCGTGTGTCTCTGTGTCTGTGTCCTGTGTGTGTACAGCATGTGTCTCTCTGTGTCTGTGTCCTGTGCGTGTACCGCGTGTGTCTCTCTGTGTCCGGTGTGTGTACAGCGTGTGTCTCTGTGTCTGTGTCCTGTGTGTGTACAGCGTGTGTCTCTCTGTGTCATGTGTGTGTACAGCGTGTGTCTCTCTGTGTCTGTGTCCTGTGTGTGTACAGCACGTGTCTCTCTGTGTCTGTGTCCTGTGTGTGTACAGCGTGTGTCTCTCTGTGTCTGTCCTGTGCGTGTACATCGTGTGTCTCTCTGTGTCTGTGTCCTATGTGTGTACAGCGTGTGTCTCTCTGTGTGTCCTGTGTGTGTAGAGCGTGTCTCTCTGTGTGTCCTGTGTGTGTACAGCGTGTGTCTCTCTGTGTCCTGTGTGTGTACAGCGTGTGTCTCTCTGTGTCTGTGTCCTGTGTGTGTACAGCGTGTGTCTGTCTGTGTCCTGTGTGTGTACAGCGTGTCTCTCTGTCTGTGTCCTGTGTGTGTACAGAACGTGTCTCTCTGTGTCTGTGTCCTGTGTGTGTACAGCGTGTGTCTCTCTGTGTCTGTCCTGTGCGTGTACAGCGTGTGTCTCTCTGTGTCTGTCCTGTGTACAGCGTGTGTCTCTCTGTGTCTGTGTCCTGTGTGTGTACAGCGTGTGTCTCTCTGTCTCTGTGTCCTGTGTGTACAGCGTGTGTCTCTGTGTCTGTGTCCTGTGTGTGTACAGCATGTGTCTCTCTGTGTCTGTGTCCTGTGTGTGTACAGCGTGTGTCTCTCTGTGTCTGTGTGTGTACAGCGTGTGTCTCTCTGTGTCTGTGTCCTGTGTGTGTACAGCGTGTGTCTCTGTGTCTGTGTCCTGTGTGTTTACAGCGTGTGTCTCTCTGTGTGCTGTGTGTGTACAGCGTGTGTCTCTCAGTGTCTGTGTCCTGTGTGTGTGCAGCGTGTGTCTCTCTGTGTCCTGTGTGTGTACAGCATGTCTCTCTGTGTCTGTGTCCTGTGCGTGTACAGCGTGTCTCTCTGTCTGTGTCCTGTGCGTGTACAGCGTGTGTCTCTGTGTCTGTGTCCTGTGTGTGCAGCGTGTGTCTCTCTGTGTCCTGTGCGTGTACAGCGTGTCTCTCTGTCTGTGTCCTGTGCGTGTACAGCGTGTCTCTCTGTCTGTGTCCTGTGCGTGTACAGCGTGTGTCTCTGTGTCTGTGTCCTGTGTGTGTACAGTGTGTGTCTCTCTGTGTCCTGTGTGTGTACAGCGTGTGTCTCTCTGTGTCTGTGTCTTGTGTGGGTACAGCGTGTGTCTCTGTGTGTGTGTGTGTACAGCGTGTCTCTCTGTGTCTGTGTCCTGTGTGTGTACAGCGTGTGTCTCTCTGTATCATGTGTGTGTACAGCGTGTGTCTCTCTGTGTCTGTGTCCTGTGTGTGTACAGCGTGTGTCTCTCTGTGTCCTGTGTGTGTACAGCATGTGTCTCTCTGTCTGTGTCCTGTGTGTGTCCATCGTGTCTCTCTGTGTCTGTGTCCTGTGCGTGTACCGCGTGTGTCTCTCTGTGTCCGGTGTGTGTACAGCGTGTGTCTCTGTCTGTGTCCTGTGTGTGTACAGCGTGTGTCTCTCTGTGTCATGTGTGTGTACAGCGTGTGTCTCTCTGTCTGTGTCCTGTGTGTGTACAGCACGTGTCTCTCTGTGTCTGTGTCCTGTGTGTGTACAGCGTGTGTCTCTCTGTGTCTGTCCTGTGCGTGTACATCGTGTGTCTCTCTGTGTCTGTGTCCTATGTGTGTACAGCGTGTCTCTCTGTGTGTCCTGTGTGTGTAGAGCGTGTCTCTGTGTGTCCTGTGTGTGTACAGCGTGTGTCTCTCTGTGTGTCCTGTGTGTGTACAGCGTGTGTCTCTCTGTGTCTGTGTCCTGTGTGTGTACAGCGTGTGTCTCTCTGTGTCTGTGTCCTGTGTGTGTACAGCGTGTCTCTCTGTCTGTGTCCTGTGTGTGTACAGCACGTGTCTCTCTGTGTCTGTGTCCTGTGTGTGTACAGCGTGTGTCTCTCTGTGTCTGTCCTGTGCGTGTACAGCGTGTGTTTCTTTGTGTCTGTCCTGTGTGTGTACAGCGTGTGTCTCTCTGTGTCTGTGTCCTGTGTGTGTACAGCGTGTCTCTCTGTGTCTGTGTCCTGTGTGTGTACAGCGTGTGTCTCTATGTGTCTGTGTCCTGTGTGTGTACAGCGTGTGTCTCTCTGTGTCTGTGTCCTGTGTGTGTACAGCGTGTGTCTCTGTGTCTGTGTCCTGTGTGTTTACAGCGTGTGTCTCTCTGTGTGCTGTGTGTGTACAGCGTGTGTCTCTCTGTGTCTGTGTCCTGTGTGTGTGCAGCGTGTGTCTCTCTGTGTCCTGTGTGTGTACAGCATGTCTCTCTGTGTCTGTGTCCTGTGCGTGTACAGCGTGTGTCTCTCTGTGTCTGTGTCCTGTGCGTGTACAGCGTGTGTCTCTCTGTGTCTGTGTCCTGTGCGTGTACAGCGTGTGTCTCTGTCTGTGTCCTGTGTGTGTACAGCGTGTGTCTCTCTGTGTCTGTCCTGTGCGTGTACATCGTGTGTCTCTCTGTGTCTGTGTCCTATGTGTGTACAGCGTGTCTCTCTGTGTGTCCTGTGTGTGTAGAGCGTGTCTCTCTGTGTGTCCTGTGTGTGTACAGCGTGTGTCTCTCTGTGTGTCCTGTGTGTGTACAGCGTGTGTCTCTCTGTGTCTGTGTCCTGTGTGTGTACAGCGTGTGTCTCTCTGTGTCTGTGTCCTGTGTGTGTACAGCGTGTCTCTCTGTCTGTGTCCTGTGTGTGTACAGCACGTGTCTCTCTGTGTCTGTGTCCTGTGTGTGTACAGCGTGTGTCTCTCTGTGTCTGTCCTGTGCGTGTACAGCGTGTGTTTCTTTGTGTCTGTCCTGTGTGTGTACAGCGTGTGTCTCTCTGTGTCTGTGTCCTGTGTGTGTACAGCGTGTCTCTCTGTGTCTGTGTCCTGTGTGTGTACAGCGTGTGTCTCTCTGTGTCTGTGTCCTGTGCGTGTACAGCGTGTGTCTCTCTGTGTCCTGTGTGTGTACAGCGTGTGTCTCTGTGTCTGTGTCCTGTGTGTGTACAGCGTGTGTCTCTCTGTGTCTGTGTCTTGTGTGTGTACAGCGTGTGTCTCTCTGTGTCTGTGTCCTGTGTGTGTACAGCGTGTGTCTCTCTGTGTCTGTGTCCTGTGTGTGTACAGCGTGTCTCTGTGTCTGTGTCCTGTGTCTCTCTGTGTATGTGTCCTGTGTGTGTACAGCGTGTGTCTCTCTGTGTGTCCTGTGTGTGTACAGCGTGTGTCTCTCTATGTCTGTGTCCTGTGTGTGTACAGCGTGTGTCTCTCTGTGTCTGTGTCCTGTGTGTGTACAGCATGTCTCTCTGTCTGTGTCCTGTGTGTGTACAGCGTGTGTGTGTCTGTGTCCTGTGTGTGTACAGCGTGTGTCTCTCTGTGTCTGTGTCTTGTGTGTGTACAGCGTGTGTCTCTCTGTGTGTGTATGTGTGTGTACAGCGTGTGTCTCTCTGTGTCTGTGTCCTGTGCGTGTACCGCGTGTGTCTCTCTGTGTCCGGTGTGTGTACAGCGTGTCTCTGTGTCTGTGTCCTGTGTGTGTACAGCGTGTGTCTCTCTGTGTCATGTGTGTGTACAGCGTGTGTCTCTCTGTGTCTGTGTCCTGTGTGTGTACAGCACGTGTCTCTCTGTGTCTGTGTCCTGTGTGTGTACAGCGTGTGTCTCTGTGTCTGTCCTGTGCGTGTACAGCGTGTGTCTCTCTGTGTCTGTGTCCTATGTGTGTACAGCGTGTGTCTCTCTGTGTGTCCTGTGTGTGTAGAGCGTGTCTCTCTGTGTGTCCTGTGTGTGTACAGCGTGTGCCTCTCTGTGTGTCCTGTGTGTGTACAGCGTGTGTCTCTCTGTGTCTGTGTCCTGTGTGTGTACAGCGTGTGTCTCTCTGTGTCTGTGTCCTGTGTGTGTACAGCGTGTCTCTCTGTCTGTGTCCTGTGGGTGTACAGCACGTGTCTCTCTGTGTCTGTGTCCTGTGCGTGTACAGCGTGTGTCCCTCTGTGTCTGTCCTGTGTGTGTACAGCGTGTGTCTCTCTGTGTCCTGTGTGTGTACAGCGTGTGTCTGTGTCCTGTGTGTGTACAGCGTGTGTCTCGCTGTGTCCTGTGTGTATACAGCGTGTCTCTCTGTGTCCTGTGTGTGTACAGCGTGTGTCTCTCTGTGTCTGTGTCCTGTGCGTGTACAGCGTTTGTCTCTCTGTGTCTGTGTCCTGTGCGTGTACAGCGTGTGTCTCTGTGTCTGTGTCCTGTGTGTGTACAGCATGTGTCTCTGTGTCCTGTGTGTGTACAGCGTGTCTCTCTGTGTCTGTGTCCTGTGTGTGTACAGCGTGTGTCTCTCTGTGTCTGTCCTGTGCGTGTACAGCGTGTGTCTCTCTGTGTCTGTGTCCTATGTGTGTACAGCGTGTGTCTCTCTGTGTGTCCTGTGTGTGTAGAGCGTGTCTCTGTGTGTCCTGTGTGTGAACAGCGTGTGTCTCTCTGTGTGTCCTGTGTGTGTACAGCATGTGTCTCTCTGTGTCTGTGTCCTGTGTGTGTACAGCGTGTGTCTCTCTGTGTCTGTGTCCTGTGTGTGTACAGCGTGTCTCTCTGTCTGTGTGTGTACAGCGTGTGTCTCTCTGTGTCTGTCCTGTGCGTGTACAGCGTGTGTCTCTCTGTGTCTGTGTCTTGTGTCGTGTAGTGTGTGTGTACTGTGTGTGTAGTGTGTGAATACTGTGTGTAATGTGTGTGAGTACGGTGTGTGTAGTGTGTGAATACTGGGTGTGTAGTGTGTGAATACTGTGTGTAGTGTGTGAATACTGTGTGTGTAATGTGTGAGTACGGTGTGTGTAGTGTGTGAATACTGGGTGTGTAGTGTGTGAATACTGGGTGTGTAGTGTGTGAATACTGTGTGTAGTGTGTGAATACTGTGTGTGTAATGTGTGAGTACGGTGTGTGTAGTGTGTGAATACTGGGTGTGTAGTGTGTGAATACTGGGTGTGTAGTGTGTGAATACTGTGTGTAGTGTGTGAATACTGTGTGTGTAGTGTGTAAGTACTGTGTGTGTAGTGTGTGAGTACTGTGTGTGTAGTGTGTGTGTAGTGTGTGTGTGGTGTGTGAGTACTGTGTGTAGTGTGTGAGTACTGTGTGTAGTGTGTGAGTACTGTGTGTGTAGCGTGTGAGTACTGTGTGTAGTGTGAGTACTGTGTGTGGTGTGTGAGTACTGTGTGTGTAGTGTGTGAGTACTGTGTGTGTAGTGTGTGAGTACTCTGCGTGTAATGTCTGAATACTGTGTGTGTAGTGTGTGTGTACTGTGTGTGTGTAGTGTGTGAGCACTGTGTGTGTAGTGTGTGAGTACTCTGCGTGTAATGTCTGAATACTGTGTGTGTAGTGTGTGTGTACTGTGTGTGTAGTGTGTGAGTACTGTGTGTGTAGTGTGTGAATAGTGTGTGAGTACTGTGTGTGTAGTGTGTGTGTACTGTGTGTGTAGTGTGTGTGTACTGTGTGTGTAGTGTGTGAATACTGTGTGTAATGTGTGTGAGTACGGTGTGTGTAGTGTGTGAATACTGGGTGTGTAGTGTGTGAATACTGTGTGTAGTGTGTGAATACTGTGTGTGTAGTGTGTGAGTACTGTGTGTGTAGTGTGTAAGTACTGTGTGTGTAGTGTGTGTAGTGTGTAAGTACTGTGTGTGTAGTGTGTGAGTACTGTGTGTGTAGTGTGTGTGTAGTGTGTGTGTAGTGTGTGAGTACTGTGTGTAGTGTGTGAGTACTGTGTGTGTAGCGTGTGAGTACTGTGTGTAGTGTGAGTACTGTGTGTGTAGTGTGTGAGTACTGTGTGTGTAGTGTGTGAGTACTGTGTGTGTAGTGTGTGAGTACTGTGTGTAGTGTGTGAGTACTGTGTGTAGTGTGTGAGTACTGTGTGTAGTGTGTGAGTACTGTGTGTGTAGTGTGTGAGTACTGTGTGTGTAGTGTGTGAGTACTGTGTGTGTAGTGTGTGAGTACTGTGTGTGTAGTGTGCGAGTACTGTGTGTGTAGTGTGTGTGTACTGTGTGTAGTGTGTGAATACTGGGTGTAGTGTGTGATTACTGTGTGTGTAGTGTGTGAGTACTGTGTGTGTAGTGTGCGTGTACTGTGTGTGTAGTGTGTAAGTACTGTGTGTGTAGTGTGCGTGTACTGTGTGTGTAGTGTGTAAGTACTGTGTGTGTAGTGTGTGTGTAGTGTGTGAGTACTGTGTGTGTAGTGTGTGTGTAGTGTGTGAGTACTGTGTGTAGTGTGTGAGTACTGTGTGTGTAGAGTGTGAGTACTGTGTGTAGTGTGAGTACTGTGTGTGTAGTGTGTGAGTACTGTGTGTGTATTGTGTGAGTACTGTGTGTGTAGTGTGTGAGTACTGTGTGTAGTGTGTGAGTACTGTGTGTGTAGTGTGTGAGTACTCTGCGTGTAATGTCTGAATACTGTGTGTGTAGTGTGTGTGTACTGTGTGTGTGTAGTGTGTGAGCACTGTGTGTGTAGTGTGTGAGTACTCTGCGTGTAATGTCTGAATACTGTGTGTGTAGTGTGTGTGTACTGTGTGTGTAGTGTGTGAGTAATGTGTGTGTAGTGTGTGAATAGTGTGTGAGTACTGTGTGTGTAGTGTGTGTGTACTGTGTGTGTAGTGTGTGTGTACTGTGTGTGTAGTGTGTGAATACTGTGTGTAATGTGTGTGAGTACGGTGTGTGTAGTGTGTGAGTACGGTGTGTGTAGTGTGTGAATACTGTGTGTAGTGTGTGAATACTGTGTGTGTAGTGTGTGAGTACTGTGTGTGTAGTGTGTAAGTACTGTGTGTGTAGTGTGTGTGTAGTGTGTCAGTACTGTGTGTGTAGTGTGTGTGTAGTGTGTGAGTACTGTGTGTAGTGTGTGAGTACTGTGTGTGTAGCGTGTGAGTACTGTGTGTAGTGTGAGTACTGTGTGTGTAGTGTGTGAGTACTGTGTGTGTAGTGTGTGAGTACTGTGTGTGTAGTGTGTGAGTACTGTGTGTAGTGTGTGAGTACTGTGTGTAGTGTGTGAGTACTGTGTGTAGTGTGTGAGTACTGTGTGTAGTGTGCGAGTACTGTGTGTGTAGTGTGTGTGTACTGTGTGTAGTGTGTGAATACTGGGTGTAGTGTCTGTCTGTGTCCTGTGTGTGTACAGCGTGTGTCTCTCTGTGTCTGTGTCCTGTGCGTGTACAGCGTGTGTCTCTGTGTCTGTGTCCTGTGTGTGCAGCGTGTGTCTCTCTGTGTCCTGTGCGTGTACAGCGTGTCTCTCTGTCTGTGTCCTGTGCGTGTACAGCGTGTCTCTCTGTCTGTGTCCTGTGTGTGTACAGCGTGTGTCTCTCTGTGTCTGTGTCCTGTGCGTGTACAGCGTGTGTCTCTGTGTCTGTGTCCTGTGTGTGTACAGTGTGTGTCTCTCTGTGTCCTGTGTGTGTACAGCGTGTGTCTCTCTGTGTCTGTGTCTTGTGTGGGTACAGCGTGTGTCTCTGTGTGTGTGTGTGTGTACAGCGTGTCTCTCTGTCTGTGTCCTGTGTGTGTCCATCGTGTCTCTCTGTGTCTGTGTCCTGTGCGTGTACCGCGTGTGTCTCTCTGTGTCCGGTGTGTGTACAGCGTGTGTCTCTGTCTGTGTCCTGTGTGTGTACAGCGTGTGTCTCTCTGTGTCATGTGTGTGTACAGCGTGTGTCTCTCTGTCTGTGTCCTGTGTGTGTACAGCACGTGTCTCTCTGTGTCTGTGTCCTGTGTGTGTACAGCGTGTGTCTCTCTGTGTCTGTCCTGTGCGTGTACATCGTGTGTCTCTCTGTGTCTGTGTCCTATGTGTGTACAGCGTGTCTCTCTGTGTGTCCTGTGTGTGTAGAGCGTGTCTCTGTGTGTCCTGTGTGTGTACAGCGTGTGTCTCTCTGTGTCTGTGTCCTGTGTGTGTACAGCGTGTGTCTCTCTGTGTCTGTGTCCTGTGTGTGTACAGCGTGTCTCTCTGTCTGTGTCCTGTGTGTGTACAGCACGTGTCTCTCTGTGTCTGTGTCCTGTGTGTGTACAGCGTGTGTCTCTCTGTGTCTGTCCTGTGCGTGTACAGCGTGTGTTTCTTTGTGTCTGTCCTGTGTGTGTACAGCGTGTGTCTCTCTGTGTCTGTGTCCTGTGTGTGTACAGCGTGTCTCTCTGTGTCTGTGTCCTGTGTGTGTACAGCGTGTGTCTCTGTGTCTGTGTCCTGTGTGTGTACAGCGTGTGTCTCTCTGTGTCTGTGTCCTGTGTGTGTACAGCGTGTGTCTCTCTGTGTCTGTGTCCTGTGTGTGTACAGCGTGTGTCTCTGTGTCTGTGTCCTGTGTGTTTACAGCGTGTGTCTCTCTGTGTCTGTGTGTGTACAGCATGTCTCTCTGTGTCTGTGTCCTGTGCGTGTACAGCGTGTCTCTCTGTCTGTGTCCTGTGCGTGTACAGCGTGTGTCTCTCTGTGTCTGTGTCCTGTGCGTGTACAGCGTGTGTCTCTCTGTGTCTGTGTCCTGTGCGTGTACAGCGTGTGTCTCTGTCTGTGTCCTGTGTGTGTACAGCGTGTGTCTCTCTGTGTCTGTCCTGTGCGTGTACATCGTGTGTCTCTCTGTGTCTGTGTCCTATGTGTGTACAGCGTGTCTCTCTGTGTGTCCTGTGTGTGTAGAGCGTGTCTCTCTGTGTGTCCTGTGTGTGTACAGCGTGTGTCTCTCTGTGTGTCCTGTGTGTGTACAGCGTGTGTCTCTCTGTGTCTGTGTCCTGTGTGTGTACAGCGTGTGTCTCTCTGTGTCTGTGTCCTGTGTGTGTACAGCACGTGTCTCTCTGTGTCTGTGTCCTGTGTGTGTACAGCGTGTGTCTCTCTGTGTCTGTCCTGTGCGTGTACAGCGTGTGTTTCTTTGTGTCTGTCCTGTGTGTGTACAGCGTGTGTCTCTCTGTGTCTGTGTCCTGTGTGTGTACAGCGTGTCTCTCTGTGTCTGTGTCCTGTGTGTGTACAGCGTGTGTCTCTCTGTGTCTGTGTCCTGTGCGTGTACAGCTTTTTTCTCTCTGTGTCCTGTGCGTGTACAGCGTGTGTCTCTCTGTGTCCTGTGTGTGTACAGCGTGTGTCTCTGTGTCTGTGTCCTGTGTGTGTACAGCGTGTGTCTCTCTGTGTCTGTGTCTTGTGTGTGTACAGCGTGTGTCTCTCTGTGTCATGTGTGTGTACAGCGTGTGTCTCTCTGTGTCTGTGTCCTGTGTGTGTACAGCATGTCTCTGTGTCTGTGTCCTGTGCGTGTACAGCGTGTCTCTCTGTCTGTGTCCTGTGTGTGTACAGCGTGTGTCTCTCTGTGTCTGTGTCCTGTGCGTGTACAGCGTGTGTCTCTCTGTGTCTGTATCCTGTGTGTGTACAGCGTGTCTCTCTGTGTGTCCTGTGTGTGTCTCTCTATGTCTGTGTCCTGTGTGTGTACAGCGTGTGTCTCTCTGTGTCTGTGTCCTGTGTGTGTACAGCGTGTGTCTCTCTGTGTCTGTGTCCTGTGTGTGTACAGCGTGTGTCTGTCTGTGTCCTGTGTGTGTACAGCGTGTGTCTCTCTGTGTCCTGTGTGTGTACAGCGTGTGTCTCTCTGTGTCTGTCCTGTGCGTGTACAGCGTGTGTCTCTCTGTGTCTGTGTCCTGTGGGTGTACAGCGTGTGTCTCTCTGTGTCCTGTGTGTGTACAGCGTGTGTCTCTCTGTTTCTGTGTCCTGTGTGTGTGCAGCGTGTGTCTCTCTGTGCCCTGTGTGTGTACAGCGTGTGTCTCTCTGTGTCTGTGTCCTGTGCGTGTACAGCGTTTGTCTCTCTGTGTCTGTGTCCTGTGCGTGTACAGCGTGGGTCTCTCTGTGTCTGTGTCCTGTGTGTTTACAGCGTGTGTCTCTCTGTGTCCTGTGTGTGTACAGCATGTCTCTGTGTCTGTGTCCTGTGCGTGTACAGCGTGTCTCTCTGTCTGTGTCCTGTGTGTGTACAGCGTGTGTCTCTCTGTGTCTGTGTCCTGTGCGTGTACAGCGTGTGTCTCTCTGTGTGTCCTGTGTGTGTCTCTCTATGTCTGTGTCCTGTGTGTGTACAGCGTGTGTCTCTCTGTGTCTGTGTCCTGTGTGTGTACAGCGTGTGTCTCTCTGTGTCTGTCCTGTGCGTGTACAGCGTGTGTCTCTCTGTGTCCTGTGGGTGTACAGCGTGTCTCTCTGTGTCCTGTGTGTGTACAGCGTGTGTCTCTCTGTTTCTGTGTCCTGTGTGTGTACAGCGTGTGTCTGTGTCCTGTGTGTGTGCAGCGTGTGTCTCTCTGTGCCCTGTGTGTGTACAGCGTGTGTCTCTCTGTGTCTGTGTCCTGTGCGTGTACAGCGTTTGTCTCTCTGTCTGTGTCCTGTGCGTGTACAGCGTGGGTCTCTCTGTGTCTGTGTCCTGTGTGTGTACAGCGTGTGTCTCTGTGTCCTGTGTGTATAGCGTGTGTCTCTCTGTGTCTGTGTCCTGTGTGTGTACAGCATGTGTCTCTCTGTGTACGTGTGTGTACAGCGTGTGTCTCTGTGTCTGTGTCCTGTGTGTGTACAGCGTGTGTGTCTCTGTGTCTGTGTCCTGTGTGTGTACAGCGTGTGTCTCTCTGTGTCCTGTGTGTGTACAGCATGTGTCTCTCTGTCTGTGTCCTGTGCGTGTACAGCGTGCGTCTCTCTGTGTCTGTGTCTTGTGTGGGTACAGCGTGTGTCTCTCTGTGTGTGTACAGCGTGTCTCTCTGTGTCTGTGTCCTGTGTGTGTACAGCGTGTGTCTCTCTGTGTCATGTGTGTGAACAGCGTGTGTCTCTCTGTGTCTGTGTCCTGTGTGTGTACAGCGTGTGTCTCTCTGTGTCCTGTGTGTGTACAGTGTGTCTCTCTGTCTGTGTCCTGTGTGTGTCCAGCGTGTCTCTCTGTGTCTGTGTCCTGTGCGTGTACCGCGTGTGTCTCTCTGTGTCCGGTGTGTGTACAGCGTGTGTCTCTGTGTCTGTGTCCTGTGTGTGTACAGCGTGTGTCTCTCTGTGTCATGTGTGTGTACAGCGTGTGTCTCTCTGTGTCTGTGTCCTGTGTGTGTACAGCACGTGTCTCTCTGTGTCTGTGTCCTGTGTGTGTACAGCGTGTGTCTCTCTGTGTCTGTCCTGTGCGTGTACATCGTGTGTCTCTCTGTGTCTGTGTCCTATGTGTGTACAGCGTGTGTCTCTCTGTGTGTCCTGTGTGTGTAGAGCGTGTCTCTCTGTGTGTCCTGTGTGTGTACAGCGTGTGTCTCTCTGTGTCCTGTGTGTGTACAGCGTGTGTCTCTCTGTGTCTGTGTCCTGTGTGTGTACAGCGTGTGTCTGTCTGTGTCCTGTGTGTGTACAGCGTGTCTCTCTGTCTGTGTCCTGTGTGTGTACAGAACGTGTCTCTCTGTGTCTGTGTCCTGTGTGTGTACAGCGTGTGTCTCTCTGTGTCTGTCCTGTGCGTGTACAGCGTGTGTCTCTCTGTGTCTGTCCTGTGTACAGCGTGTGTCTCTCTGTGTCTGTGTCCTGTGTGTGTACAGCGTGTGTCTCTCTGTCTCTGTGTCCTGTGTGTACAGCGTGTGTCTCTGTGTCTGTGTCCTGTGTGTGTACAGCATGTGTCTCTCTGTGTCTGTGTCCTGTGCGTGTACCGCGTGTGTCTCTCTGTGTCCGGTGTGTGTACAGCGTGTGTCTCTGTGTCTGTGTCCTGTGTGTGTACAGCGTGTGTCTCTCTGTGTCATGTGTGTGTACAGCGTGTGTCTCTCTGTGTCTGTGTCCTGTGTGTGTACAGCACGTGTCTCTCTGTGTCTGTGTCCTGTGTGTGTACAGCGTGTGTCTCTCTGTGTCTGTCCTGTGCGTGTACATCGTGTGTCTCTCTGTGTCTGTGTCCTATGTGTGTACAGCGTGTGTCTCTCTGTGTGTCCTGTGTGTGTAGAGCGTGTCTCTCTGTGTGTCCTGTGTGTGTACAGCGTGTGTCTCTCTGTGTCCTGTGTGTGTACAGCGTGTGTCTCTCTGTGTCTGTGTCCTGTGTGTGTACAGCGTGTGTCTGTCTGTGTCCTGTGTGTGTACAGCGTGTCTCTCTGTCTGTGTCCTGTGTGTGTACAGAACGTGTCTCTCTGTGTCTGTGTCCTGTGTGTGTACAGCGTGTGTCTCTCTGTGTCTGTCCTGTGCGTGTACAGCGTGTGTCTCTCTGTGTCTGTCCTGTGTACAGCGTGTGTCTCTCTGTGTCTGTGTCCTGTGTGTGTACAGCGTGTGTCTCTCTGTCTCTGTGTCCTGTGTGTACAGCGTGTGTCTCTGTGTCTGTGTCCTGTGTGTGTACAGCATGTGTCTCTCTGTGTCTGTGTCCTGTGTGTGTACAGCGTGTGTCTCTCTGTGTCTGTGTGTGTACAGCGTGTGTCTCTCTGTGTCTGTGTCCTGTGTGTGTACAGCGTGTGTCTCTGTGTCTGTGTCCTGTGTGTTTACAGCGTGTGTCTCTCTGTGTGCTGTGTGTGTACAGCGTGTGTCTCTCAGTGTCTGTGTCCTGTGTGTGTGCAGCGTGTGTCTCTCTGTGTCCTGTGTGTGTACAGCATGTCTCTCTGTCTGTGTCCTGTGCGTGTACAGCGTGTGTCTCTGTGTCTGTGTCCTGTGTGTGCAGCGTGTGTCTCTCTGTGTCCTGTGCGTGTACAGCGTGTCTCTCTGTCTGTGTCCTGTGCGTGTACAGCGTGTCTCTCTGTCTGTGTCCTGTGCGTGTACAGCGTGTGTCTCTGTGTCTGTGTCCTGTGTGTGTACAGTGTGTGTCTCTCTGTGTCCTGTGTGTGTCCATCGTGTCTCTCTGTGTCTGTGTCCTGTGCGTGTACCGCGTGTGTCTCTCTGTGTCCGGTGTGTGTACAGCGTGTGTCTCTGTCTGTGTCCTGTGTGTGTACAGCGTGTGTCTCTCTGTGTCATGTGTGTGTACAGCGTGTGTCTCTCTGTCTGTGTCCTGTGTGTGTACAGCACGTGTCTCTCTGTGTCTGTGTCCTGTGTGTGTACAGCGTGTGTCTCTCTGTGTCTGTCCTGTGCGTGTACATCGTGTGTCTCTCTGTGTCTGTGTCCTATGTGTGTACAGCGTGTCTCTCTGTGTGTCCTGTGTGTGTAGAGCGTGTCTCTGTGTGTCCTGTGTGTGTACAGCGTGTGTCTCTCTGTGTGTCCTGTGTGTGTACAGCGTGTGTCTCTCTGTGTCTGTGTCCTGTGTGTGTACAGCGTGTGTCTCTATGTGTCTGTGTCCTGTGTGTGTACAGCGTGTGTCTCTCTGTGTCTGTGTCCTGTGTGTGTACAGCGTGTGTCTCTGTGTCTGTGTCCTGTGTGTTTACAGCGTGTGTCTCTCTGTGTGCTGTGTGTGTAGGGGAGCGATAGTGTAGCGGTTAGCGCGCTGCGCTATGAACCTGGCGACCCGGGTTCGATTCCCGCTCACGGCCAACACCAGTGACGATTATCTGAACCGGTCCCGGGCCTCCCCTAGGTCGACTCAGCCTCAAATGAGTACCTGGTGCGGTGTGTAAACATCGCCACTAGGGAGACAAAGGCGGTCGGGCGTGGTGCTGGCCACCCACCCCCTCGTGTACCGTTTCGGCCTTCATAGGTGCTCGCTAACAGCACTTGCCCCTACAGTCTGTTACAGGCTATATGGGGGATCTTTGTCTTTGTCTTTGTGTGTGTACAGCGTGTGTCTCTCTGTGTCTGTGTCCTGTGTGTGTACAGCGTGTGTCTCTCTGTGTCTGTCCTGTGCGTGTACATCGTGTGTCTCTCTGTGTCTGTGTCCTATGTGTGTACAGCGTGTGTCTCTCTGTGTGTCCTGTGTGTGTAGAGCGTGTCTCTCTGTGTGTCCTGTGTGTGTACAGCGTGTGTCTCTCTGTGTCCTGTGTGTGTACAGCGTGTGTCTCTCTGTGTCTGTCCTGTGCGTGTACATCGTGTGTCTCTCTGTGTCTGTGTCCTATGTGTGTACAGCGTGTCTCTCTGTGTGTCCTGTGTGTGTAGAGCGTGTCTCTCTGTGTGTCCTGTGTGTGTACAGCGTGTGTCTCTCTGTGTGTCCTGTGTGTGTACAGCGTGTGTCTCTCTGTGTCTGTGTCCTGTGTGTGTACAGCGTGTGTCTCTCTGTGTCTGTGCCCTGTGTGTGTACAGCGTGTCTCTCTGTCTGTGTCCTGTGTGTGTACAGCACGTGTCTCTCTGTGTCTGTGTCCTGTGTGTGTACAGCGTGTGTCTCTCTGTGTCTGTGTCTTGTGTGTGTACAGCGTGTGTCTCTCTGTGTCATGTGTGTGTACAGCGTGTGTCTCTCTGTGTCTGTGTCCTGTGTGTGTACAGCATGTCTCTGTGTCTGTGTCCTGTGCGTGTACAGCGTGTCTCTCTGTCTGTGTCCTGTGTGTGTACAGCGTGTGTCTCTCTGTGTCTGTGTCCTGTGCGTGTACAGCGTGTGTCTCTCTGTGTCTGTATCCTGTGTGTGTACAGCGTGTCTCTCTGTGTGTCCTGTGTGTGTCTCTCTATGTCTGTGTCCTGTGTGTGTACAGCGTGTGTCTCTCTGTGTCTGTGTCCTGTGTGTGTACAGCGTGTGTCTCTCTGTGTCTGTGTCCTGTGTGTGTACAGCGTGTGTCTGTCTGTGTCCTGTGTGTGTACAGCGTGTGTCTCTCTGTGTCCTGTGTGTGTACAGCGTGTGTCTCTCTGTGTCTGTCCTGTGCGTGTACAGCGTGTGTCTCTCTGTGTCTGTGTCCTGTGGGTGTACAGCGTGTGTCTCTCTGTGTCCTGTGTGTGTACAGCGTGTGTCTCTCTGTTTCTGTGTCCTGTGTGTGTGCAGCGTGTGTCTCTCTGTGCCCTGTGTGTGTACAGCGTGTGTCTCTCTGTGTCTGTGTCCTGTGCGTGTACAGCGTTTGTCTCTCTGTGTCTGTGTCCTGTGCGTGTACAGCGTGGGTCTCTCTGTGTCTGTGTCCTGTGTGTTTACAGCGTGTGTCTCTCTGTGTCCTGTGTGTGTACAGCATGTCTCTGTGTCTGTGTCCTGTGCGTGTACAGCGTGTCTCTCTGTCTGTGTCCTGTGTGTGTACAGCGTGTGTCTCTCTGTGTCTGTGTCCTGTGCGTGTACAGCGTGTGTCTCTCTGTGTGTCCTGTGTGTGTCTCTCTATGTCTGTGTCCTGTGTGTGTACAGCGTGTGTCTCTCTGTGTCTGTGTCCTGTGTGTGTACAGCGTGTGTCTCTCTGTGTCTGTCCTGTGCGTGTACAGCGTGTGTCTCTCTGTGTCCTGTGGGTGTACAGCGTGTCTCTCTGTGTCCTGTGTGTGTACAGCGTGTGTCTCTCTGTTTCTGTGTCCTGTGTGTGTACAGCGTGTGTCTGTGTCCTGTGTGTGTGCAGCGTGTGTCTCTCTGTGCCCTGTGTGTGTACAGCGTGTGTCTCTCTGTGTCTGTGTCCTGTGCGTGTACAGCGTTTGTCTCTCTGTCTGTGTCCTGTGCGTGTACAGCGTGGGTCTCTCTGTGTCTGTGTCCTGTGTGTGTACAGCGTGTGTCTCTGTGTCCTGTGTGTATAGCGTGTGTCTCTCTGTGTCTGTGTCCTGTGTGTGTACAGCATGTGTCTCTCTGTGTACGTGTGTGTACAGCGTGTGTCTCTGTGTCTGTGTCCTGTGTGTGTACAGCGTGTGTGTCTCTGTGTCTGTGTCCTGTGTGTGTACAGCGTGTGTCTCTCTGTGTCCTGTGTGTGTACAGCATGTGTCTCTCTGTCTGTGTCCTGTGCGTGTACAGCGTGCGTCTCTCTGTGTCTGTGTCTTGTGTGGGTACAGCGTGTGTCTCTCTGTGTGTGTACAGCGTGTCTCTCTGTGTCTGTGTCCTGTGTGTGTACAGCGTGTGTCTCTCTGTGTCATGTGTGTGAACAGCGTGTGTCTCTCTGTGTCTGTGTCCTGTGTGTGTACAGCGTGTGTCTCTCTGTGTCCTGTGTGTGTACAGTGTGTCTCTCTGTCTGTGTCCTGTGTGTGTCCAGCGTGTCTCTCTGTGTCTGTGTCCTGTGCGTGTACCGCGTGTGTCTCTCTGTGTCCGGTGTGTGTACAGCGTGTGTCTCTGTGTCTGTGTCCTGTGTGTGTACAGCGTGTGTCTCTCTGTGTCATGTGTGTGTACAGCGTGTGTCTCTCTGTGTCTGTGTCCTGTGTGTGTACAGCACGTGTCTCTCTGTGTCTGTGTCCTGTGTGTGTACAGCGTGTGTCTCTCTGTGTCTGTCCTGTGCGTGTACATCGTGTGTCTCTCTGTGTCTGTGTCCTATGTGTGTACAGCGTGTGTCTCTCTGTGTGTCCTGTGTGTGTAGAGCGTGTCTCTCTGTGTGTCCTGTGTGTGTACAGCGTGTGTCTCTCTGTGTCCTGTGTGTGTACAGCGTGTGTCTCTCTGTGTCTGTGTCCTGTGTGTGTACAGCGTGTGTCTGTCTGTGTCCTGTGTGTGTACAGCGTGTCTCTCTGTCTGTGTCCTGTGTGTGTACAGAACGTGTCTCTCTGTGTCTGTGTCCTGTGTGTGTACAGCGTGTGTCTCTCTGTGTCTGTCCTGTGCGTGTACAGCGTGTGTCTCTCTGTGTCTGTCCTGTGTACAGCGTGTGTCTCTCTGTGTCTGTGTCCTGTGTGTGTACAGCGTGTGTCTCTCTGTCTCTGTGTCCTGTGTGTACAGCGTGTGTCTCTGTGTCTGTGTCCTGTGTGTGTACAGCATGTGTCTCTCTGTGTCTGTGTCCTGTGTGTGTACAGCGTGTGTCTCTCTGTGTCTGTGTGTGTACAGCGTGTGTCTCTCTGTGTCTGTGTCCTGTGTGTGTACAGCGTGTGTCTCTGTGTCTGTGTCCTGTGTGTTTACAGCGTGTGTCTCTCTGTGTGCTGTGTGTGTACAGCGTGTGTCTCTCAGTGTCTGTGTCCTGTGTGTGTGCAGCGTGTGTCTCTCTGTGTCCTGTGTGTGTACAGCATGTCTCTCTGTCTGTGTCCTGTGCGTGTACAGCGTGTGTCTCTGTGTCTGTGTCCTGTGTGTGCAGCGTGTGTCTCTCTGTGTCCTGTGCGTGTACAGCGTGTCTCTCTGTCTGTGTCCTGTGCGTGTACAGCGTGTCTCTCTGTCTGTGTCCTGTGCGTGTACAGCGTGTGTCTCTGTGTCTGTGTCCTGTGTGTGTACAGTGTGTGTCTCTCTGTGTCCTGTGTGTGTCCATCGTGTCTCTCTGTGTCTGTGTCCTGTGCGTGTACCGCGTGTGTCTCTCTGTGTCCGGTGTGTGTACAGCGTGTGTCTCTGTCTGTGTCCTGTGTGTGTACAGCGTGTGTCTCTCTGTGTCATGTGTGTGTACAGCGTGTGTCTCTCTGTCTGTGTCCTGTGTGTGTACAGCACGTGTCTCTCTGTGTCTGTGTCCTGTGTGTGTACAGCGTGTGTCTCTCTGTGTCTGTCCTGTGCGTGTACATCGTGTGTCTCTCTGTGTCTGTGTCCTATGTGTGTACAGCGTGTCTCTCTGTGTGTCCTGTGTGTGTAGAGCGTGTCTCTGTGTGTCCTGTGTGTGTACAGCGTGTGTCTCTCTGTGTGTCCTGTGTGTGTACAGCGTGTGTCTCTCTGTGTCTGTGTCCTGTGTGTGTACAGCGTGTGTCTCTATGTGTCTGTGTCCTGTGTGTGTACAGCGTGTGTCTCTCTGTGTCTGTGTCCTGTGTGTGTACAGCGTGTGTCTCTGTGTCTGTGTCCTGTGTGTTTACAGCGTGTGTCTCTCTGTGTGCTGTGTGTGTAGGGGAGCGATAGTGTAGCGGTTAGCGCGCTGCGCTATGAACCTGGCGACCCGGGTTCGATTCCCGCTCACGGCCAACACCAGTGACGATTATCTGAACCGGTCCCGGGCCTCCCCTAGGTCGACTCAGCCTCAAATGAGTACCTGGTGCGGTGTGTAAACATCGCCACTAGGGAGACAAAGGCGGTCGGGCGTGGTGCTGGCCACCCACCCCCTCGTGTACCGTTTCGGCCTTCATAGGTGCTCGCTAACAGCACTTGCCCCTACAGTCTGTTACAGGCTATATGGGGGATCTTTGTCTTTGTCTTTGTGTGTGTACAGCGTGTGTCTCTCTGTGTCTGTGTCCTGTGTGTGTACAGCGTGTGTCTCTCTGTGTCTGTCCTGTGCGTGTACATCGTGTGTCTCTCTGTGTCTGTGTCCTATGTGTGTACAGCGTGTGTCTCTCTGTGTGTCCTGTGTGTGTAGAGCGTGTCTCTCTGTGTGTCCTGTGTGTGTACAGCGTGTGTCTCTCTGTGTCCTGTGTGTGTACAGCGTGTGTCTCTCTGTGTCTGTCCTGTGCGTGTACATCGTGTGTCTCTCTGTGTCTGTGTCCTATGTGTGTACAGCGTGTCTCTCTGTGTGTCCTGTGTGTGTAGAGCGTGTCTCTCTGTGTGTCCTGTGTGTGTACAGCGTGTGTCTCTCTGTGTGTCCTGTGTGTGTACAGCGTGTGTCTCTCTGTGTCTGTGTCCTGTGTGTGTACAGCGTGTGTCTCTCTGTGTCTGTGCCCTGTGTGTGTACAGCGTGTCTCTCTGTCTGTGTCCTGTGTGTGTACAGCACGTGTCTCTCTGTGTCTGTGTCCTGTGTGTGTACAGCGTGTGTCTCTCTGTGTCTGTCCTGTGCGTGTACAGCGTGTGTTTCTTTGTGTCTGTCCTGTGTGTGTACAGCGTGTGTCTCTCTGTGTCTGTGTCCTGTGTGTGTACAGCGTGTCTCTCTGTGTCTGTGTCCTGTGTGTGTACAGCGTGTGTCTCTCTGTGTCTGTGTCCTGTGCGTGTACAGCGTGTGTCTCTCTGTGTCCTGTGTGTGTACAGCGTGTGTCTCTGTGTCTGTGTCCTGTGTGTGTACAGCGTGTGTCTCTCTGTGTCTGTGTCTTGTGTGTGTACAGCGTGTGTCTCTCTGTGTCTGTGTCCTGTGCGTGTACAGCGTTTGTCTCTCTGTCTGTGTCCTGTGCGTGTACAGCGTGGGTCTCTCTGTGTCTGTGTCCTGTGTGTGTACAGCGTGTGTCTCTGTGTCCTGTGTGTATAGCGTGTGTCTCTCTGTGTCTGTGTCCTGTGTGTGTACAGCATGTGTCTCTCTGTGTACGTGTGTGTACAGCGTGTGTCTCTGTGTCTGTGTCCTGTGTGTGTACAGCGTGTGTGTCTCTGTGTCTGTGTCCTGTGTGTGTACAGCGTGTGTCTCTCTGTGTCCTGTGTGTGTACAGCATGTGTCTCTCTGTCTGTGTCCTGTGCGTGTACAGCGTGCGTCTCTCTGTGTCTGTGTCTTGTGTGGGTACAGCGTGTGTCTCTCTGTGTGTGTACAGCGTGTCTCTCTGTGTCTGTGTCCTGTGTGTGTACAGCGTGTGTCTCTCTGTGTCATGTGTGTGAACAGCGTGTGTCTCTCTGTGTCTGTGTCCTGTGTGTGTACAGCGTGTGTCTCTCTGTGTCCTGTGTGTGTACAGTGTGTCTCTCTGTCTGTGTCCTGTGTGTGTCCAGCGTGTCTCTCTGTGTCTGTGTCCTGTGCGTGTACCGCGTGTGTCTCTCTGTGTCCGGTGTGTGTACAGCGTGTGTCTCTGTGTCTGTGTCCTGTGTGTGTACAGCGTGTGTCTCTCTGTGTCATGTGTGTGTACAGCGTGTGTCTCTCTGTGTCTGTCCTGTGCGTGTACATCGTGTGTCTCTCTGTGTCTGTGTCCTATGTGTGTACAGCGTGTGTCTCTCTGTGTGTCCTGTGTGTGTAGAGCGTGTCTCTCTGTGTGTCCTGTGTGTGTACAGCGTGTGTCTCTCTGTGTCCTGTGTGTGTACAGCGTGTGTCTCTCTGTGTCTGTGTCCTGTGTGTGTACAGCGTGTGTCTGTCTGTGTCCTGTGTGTGTACAGCGTGTCTCTCTGTCTGTGTCCTGTGTGTGTACAGAACGTGTCTCTCTGTGTCTGTGTCCTGTGTGTGTACAGCGTGTGTCTCTCTGTGTCTGTCCTGTGCGTGTACAGCGTGTGTCTCTCTGTGTCTGTCCTGTGTACAGCGTGTGTCTCTCTGTGTCTGTGTCCTGTGTGTGTACAGCGTGTGTCTCTCTGTCTCTGTGTCCTGTGTGTACAGCGTGTGTCTCTGTGTCTGTGTCCTGTGTGTGTACAGCATGTGTCTCTCTGTGTCTGTGTCCTGTGCGTGTACCGCGTGTGTCTCTCTGTGTCCGGTGTGTGTACAGCGTGTGTCTCTGTGTCTGTGTCCTGTGTGTGTACAGCGTGTGTCTCTCTGTGTCATGTGTGTGTACAGCGTGTGTCTCTCTGTGTCTGTGTCCTGTGTGTGTACAGCACGTGTCTCTCTGTGTCTGTGTCCTGTGTGTGTACAGCGTGTGTCTCTCTGTGTCTGTCCTGTGCGTGTACATCGTGTGTCTCTCTGTGTCTGTGTCCTATGTGTGTACAGCGTGTGTCTCTCTGTGTGTCCTGTGTGTGTAGAGCGTGTCTCTCTGTGTGTCCTGTGTGTGTACAGCGTGTGTCTCTCTGTGTCCTGTGTGTGTACAGCGTGTGTCTCTCTGTGTCTGTGTCCTGTGTGTGTACAGCGTGTGTCTGTCTGTGTCCTGTGTGTGTACAGCGTGTCTCTCTGTCTGTGTCCTGTGTGTGTACAGAACGTGTCTCTCTGTGTCTGTGTCCTGTGTGTGTACAGCGTGTGTCTCTCTGTGTCTGTCCTGTGCGTGTACAGCGTGTGTCTCTCTGTGTCTGTCCTGTGTACAGCGTGTGTCTCTCTGTGTCTGTGTCCTGTGTGTGTACAGCGTGTGTCTCTCTGTCTCTGTGTCCTGTGTGTACAGCGTGTGTCTCTGTGTCTGTGTCCTGTGTGTGTACAGCATGTGTCTCTCTGTGTCTGTGTCCTGTGTGTGTACAGCGTGTGTCTCTCTGTGTCTGTGTGTGTACAGCGTGTGTCTCTCTGTGTCTGTGTCCTGTGTGTGTACAGCGTGTGTCTCTGTGTCTGTGTCCTGTGTGTTTACAGCGTGTGTCTCTCTGTGTGCTGTGTGTGTACAGCGTGTGTCTCTCAGTGTCTGTGTCCTGTGTGTGTGCAGCGTGTGTCTCTCTGTGTCCTGTGTGTGTACAGCATGTCTCTCTGTGTCTGTGTCCTGTGCGTGTACAGCGTGTCTCTCTGTCTGTGTCCTGTGCGTGTACAGCGTGTGTCTCTGTGTCTGTGTCCTGTGTGTGCAGCGTGTGTCTCTCTGTGTCCTGTGCGTGTACAGCGTGTCTCTCTGTCTGTGTCCTGTGCGTGTACAGCGTGTCTCTCTGTCTGTGTCCTGTGCGTGTACAGCGTGTGTCTCTGTGTCTGTGTCCTGTGTGTGTACAGCATGTGTCTCTCTGTCTGTGTCCTGTGTGTGTCCATCGTGTCTCTCTGTGTCTGTGTCCTGTGCGTGTACCGCGTGTGTCTCTCTGTGTCCGGTGTGTGTACAGCGTGTGTCTCTGTCTGTGTCCTGTGTGTGTACAGCGTGTGTCTCTCTGTGTCATGTGTGTGTACAGCGTGTGTCTCTCTGTCTGTGTCCTGTGTGTGTACAGCACGTGTCTCTCTGTGTCTGTGTCCTGTGTGTGTACAGCGTGTGTCTCTCTGTGTCTGTCCTGTGCGTGTACATCGTGTGTCTCTCTGTGTCTGTGTCCTATGTGTGTACAGCGTGTCTCTCTGTGTGTCCTGTGTGTGTAGAGCGTGTCTCTGTGTGTCCTGTGTGTGTACAGCGTGTGTCTCTCTGTGTGTCCTGTGTGTGTACAGCGTGTGTCTCTCTGTGTCTGTGTCCTGTGTGTGTACAGCGTGTGTCTCTCTGTGTCTGTGTCCTGTGTGTGTACAGCGTGTCTCTCTGTCTGTGTCCTGTGTGTGTACAGCACGTGTCTCTCTGTGTCTGTGTCCTGTGTGTGTACAGCGTGTGTCTCTCTGTGTCTGTCCTGTGCGTGTACAGCGTGTGTTTCTTTGTGTCTGTCCTGTGTGTGTACAGCGTGTGTCTCTCTGTGTCTGTGTCCTGTGTGTGTACAGCGTGTCTCTCTGTGTCTGTGTCCTGTGTGTGTACAGCGTGTGTCTCTATGTGTCTGTGTCCTGTGTGTGTACAGCGTGTGTCTCTCTGTGTCTGTGTCCTGTGTGTGTACAGCGTGTGTCTCTGTGTCTGTGTCCTGTGTGTTTACAGCGTGTGTCTCTCTGTGTGCTGTGTGTGTACAGCGTGTGTCTCTCTGTGTCTGTGTCCTGTGTGTGTGCAGCGTGTGTCTCTCTGTGTCCTGTGTGTGTACAGCATGTCTCTCTGTGTCTGTGTCCTGTGCGTGTACAGCGTGTGTCTCTCTGTGTCTGTGTCCTGTGCGTGTACAGCGTGTGTCTCTCTGTGTCTGTGTCCTGTGCGTGTACAGCGTGTGTCTCTGTCTGTGTCCTGTGTGTGTACAGCGTGTGTCTCTCTGTGTCTGTCCTGTGCGTGTACATCGTGTGTCTCTCTGTGTCTGTGTCCTATGTGTGTACAGCGTGTCTCTCTGTGTGTCCTGTGTGTGTAGAGCGTGTCTCTCTGTGTGTCCTGTGTGTGTACAGCGTGTGTCTCTCTGTGTGTCCTGTGTGTGTACAGCGTGTGTCTCTCTGTGTCTGTGTCCTGTGTGTGTACAGCGTGTGTCTCTCTGTGTCTGTGTCCTGTGTGTGTACAGCGTGTCTCTCTGTCTGTGTCCTGTGTGTGTACAGCACGTGTCTCTCTGTGTCTGTGTCCTGTGTGTGTACAGCGTGTGTCTCTCTGTGTCTGTCCTGTGCGTGTACAGCGTGTGTTTCTTTGTGTCTGTCCTGTGTGTGTACAGCGTGTGTCTCTCTGTGTCTGTGTCCTGTGTGTGTACAGCGTGTCTCTCTGTGTCTGTGTCCTGTGTGTGTACAGCGTGTGTCTCTCTGTGTCTGTGTCCTGTGCGTGTACAGCGTGTGTCTCTCTGTGTCCTGTGTGTGTACAGCGTGTGTCTCTGTGTCTGTGTCCTGTGTGTGTACAGCGTGTGTCTCTCTGTGTCTGTGTCTTGTGTGTGTACAGCGTGTGTCTCTCTGTGTCTGTGTCCTGTGTGTGTACAGCGTGTGTCTCTCTGTGTCTGTGTCCTGTGTGTGTACAGCGTGTCTCTGTGTCTGTGTCCTGTGTGTGTACAGCACGTGTCTCTCTGTGTATGTGTCCTGTGTGTGTACAGCGTGTGTCTCTCTGTGTGTCCTGTGTGTGTACAGCGTGTGTCTCTCTATGTCTGTGTCCTGTGTGTGTACAGCGTGTGTCTCTCTATGTCTGTGTCCTGTGTGTGTACAGCGTGTGTCTCTCTGTGTCTGTGTCCTGTGTGTGTACAGCATGTCTCTCTGTCTGTGTCCTGTGTGTGTACAGCGTGTGTGTGTCTGTGTCCTGTGTGTGTACAGCGTGTGTCTCTCTGTGTCTGTGTCTTGTGTGTGTACAGCGTGTGTCTCTCTGTGTGTGTATGTGTGTGTACAGCGTGTGTCTCTCTGTGTCTGTGTCCTGTGCGTGTACCGCGTGTGTCTCTCTGTGTCCGGTGTGTGTACAGCGTGTCTCTGTGTCTGTGTCCTGTGTGTGTACAGCGTGTGTCTCTCTGTGTCATGTGTGTGTACAGCGTGTGTCTCTCTGTGTCTGTGTCCTGTGTGTGTACAGCACGTGTCTCTCTGTGTCTGTGTCCTGTGTGTGTACAGCGTGTGTCTCTGTGTCTGTCCTGTGCGTGTACAGCGTGTGTCTCTCTGTGTCTGTGTCCTATGTGTGTACAGCGTGTGTCTCTCTGTGTGTCCTGTGTGTGTAGAGCGTGTCTCTCTGTGTGTCCTGTGTGTGTACAGCGTGTGCCTCTCTGTGTGTCCTGTGTGTGTACAGCGTGTGTCTCTCTGTGTCTGTGTCCTGTGTGTGTACAGCGTGTGTCTCTCTGTGTCTGTGTCCTGTGTGTGTACAGCGTGTCTCTCTGTCTGTGTCCTGTGGGTGTACAGCACGTGTCTCTCTGTGTCTGTGTCCTGTGCGTGTACAGCGTGTGTCCCTCTGTGTCTGTCCTGTGTGTGTACAGCGTGTGTCTCTCTGTGTCCTGTGTGTGTACAGCGTGTGTCTGTGTCCTGTGTGTGTACAGCGTGTGTCTCGCTGTGTCCTGTGTGTATACAGCGTGTCTCTCTGTGTCCTGTGTGTGTACAGCGTGTGTCTCTCTGTGTCTGTGTCCTGTGCGTGTACAGCGTTTGTCTCTCTGTGTCTGTGTCCTGTGCGTGTACAGCGTGTGTCTCTGTGTCTGTGTCCTGTGTGTGTACAGCATGTGTCTCTGTGTCCTGTGTGTGTACAGCGTGTCTCTCTGTGTCTGTGTCCTGTGTGTGTACAGCGTGTGTCTCTCTGTGTCTGTCCTGTGCGTGTACAGCGTGTGTCTCTCTGTGTCTGTGTCCTATGTGTGTACAGCGTGTGTCTCTCTGTGTGTCCTGTGTGTGTAGAGCGTGTCTCTGTGTGTCCTGTGTGTGAACAGCGTGTGTCTCTCTGTGTGTCCTGTGTGTGTACAGCATGTGTCTCTCTGTGTCTGTGTCCTGTGTGTGTACAGCGTGTGTCTCTCTGTGTCTGTGTCCTGTGTGTGTACAGCGTGTCTCTCTGTCTGTGTGTGTACAGCGTGTGTCTCTCTGTGTCTGTCCTGTGCGTGTACAGCGTGTGTCTCTCTGTGTCTGTGTCTTGTGTGTGTACAGCGTGTGTCTCTCTGTCTGTGTCCTGTGTGTGTACAGCGTGTCTCTCTGTGTCTGTGTCCTGTGTGTGTACAGCGTGTCTCTCTGTGTCTGTGTCCTGTGTGTGTACAGCGTGTGTCTCTATGTGTCTGTGTCCTGTGTGTGTACAGCGTGTGTCTCTCTGTGTCTGTGTCCTGTGTGTGTACAGCGTGTGTCTCTGTGTCCTGTGTGTTTACAGCGTGTGTCTCTGTGTGCTGTGTGTGTACAGCGTGTGTCTCTCTGTGTCTGTGTCCTGTGTGTGTGCAGCGTGTGTCTCTCTGTGTCCTGTGTGTGTACAGCATGTCTCTCTGTGTCTGTGTCCTGTGCGTGTACAGCGTGTCTCTCTGTCTGTGTCCTGTGCGTGTACAGCGTGTGTCTCTGTGTCTGTGTCCTGTGCGTGTACAGCGTGTGTCTCTCTGTGTCTGTGTCCTGTGCGTGTACAGCGTGTGTCTCTGTCTGTGTCCTGTGTGTGTACAGCGTGTGTCTCTCTGTGTCTGTCCTGTGCGTGTACATCGTGTGTCTCTCTGTGTCTGTGTCCTATGTGTGTACAGCGTGTCTCTCTGTGTGTCCTGTGTGTGTAGAGCGTGTCTCTCTGTGTGTCCTGTGTGTGTACAGCGTGTGTCTCTCTGTGTGTCCTGTGTGTGTACAGCGTGTGTCTCTCTGTGTCTGTGTCCTGTGTGTGTACAGCGTGTGTCTCTCTGTGTCTGTGTCCTGTGTGTGTACAGCGTGTCTCTCTGTCTGTGTCCTGTGTGTGTACAGCACGTGTCTCTCTGTGTCTGTGTCCTGTGTGTGTACAGCGTGTGTCTCTCTGTGTCTGTCCTGTGCGTGTACAGCGTGTGTTTCTTTGTGTCTGTCCTGTGTGTGTACAGCGTGTGTCTCTCTGTGTCTGTGTCCTGTGTGTGTACAGCGTGTCTCTCTGTGTCTGTGTCCTGTGTGTGTACAGCTTGTGTCTCTCTGTGTCTGTGTCCTGTGCGTGTACAGCGTGTGTCTCTCTGTGTCCTGTGCGTGTACAGCGTGTGTCTCTCTGTGTCCTGTGTGTGTACAGCGTGTGTCTCTGTGTCTGTGTCCTGTGTGTGTACAGCGTGTGTCTCTCTGTGTCTGTGTCCTGTGTGTGTACAGCGTGTGTCTCTCTGTGTCTGTGTCCTGTGTGTGTACAGCGTGTGTCTCTCTGTGTCTGTGTCCTGTGTGTGTACAGCGTGTCTCTGTGTCTGTGTCCTGTGTGTGTACAGCACGTGTCTCTCTGTGTCTGTGTCCTGTGTGTGTACAGCGTGTGTCTCTCTGTGTGTCCTGTGTGTGTACAGCGTGTGTCTCTCTATGTCTGTGTCCTGTGTGTGTACAGCGTGTGTCTCTCTGTGTCTGTGTCCTGTGTGTGTACAGCATGTCTCTCTGTCTGTGTCCTGTGTGTGTACAGCGTGTGTCTCTCTGTGTCTGTGTCCTGTGTGTGTACAGCGTGTGTCTCTCTGTGTCTGTGTCTTGTGTGTGTACAGCGTGTGTCTCTCTGTGTGTGTATGTGTGTGTACAGCGTGTGTCTCTCTGTGTCTGTGTCCTGTGCGTGTACCGCGTGTGTCTCTCTGTGTCCGGTGTGTGTACAGCGTGTCTCTGTGTCTGTGTCCTGTGTGTGTACAGCGTGTGTCTCTCTGTGTCATGTGTGTGTACAGCGTGTGTCTCTCTGTGTCTGTGTCCTGTGTGTGTACAGCACGTGTCTCTCTGTGTCTGTGTCCTGTGTGTGTACAGCGTGTGTCTCTGTGTCTGTCCTGTGCGTGTACAGCGTGTGTCTCTCTGTGTCTGTGTCCTATGTGTGTACAGCGTGTGTCTCTCTGTGTGTCCTGTGTGTGTAGAGCGTGTCTCTCTGTGTGTCCTGTGTGTGTACAGCGTGTGCCTCTGTGTGTCCTGTGTGTGTACAGCGTGTGTCTCTCTGTGTCTGTGTCCTGTGTGTGTACAGCGTGTGTCTCTCTGTGTCTGTGTCCTGTGTGTGTACAGCGTGTCTCTCTGTCTGTGTCCTGTGGGTGTACAGCACGTGTCTCTCTGTGTCTGTGTCCTGTGCGTGTACAGCGTGTGTCCCTCTGTGTCTGTCCTGTGTGTGTACAGCGTGTGTCTCTCTGTGTCCTGTGTGTGTACAGCGTGTGTCTGTGTCCTGTGTGTGTACAGCGTGTGTCTCGCTGTGTCCTGTGTGTGTACAGCGTGTCTCTCTGTGTCCTGTGTGTGTACAGCGTGTGTCTCTCTGTGTCTGTGTCCTGTGCGTGTACAGCGTTTGTCTCTCTGTGTCTGTGTCCTGTGCGTGTACAGCGTGTGTCTCTGTGTCTGTGTCCTGTGTGTGTACAGCATGTGTCTCTGTGTCCTGTGTGTGTACAGCGTGTCTCTCTGTGTCTGTGTCCTGTGTGTGTACAGCGTGTGTCTCTCTGTGTCTGTCCTGTGCGTGTACAGCGTGTGTCTCTCTGTGTCTGTGTCCTATGTGTGTACAGCGTGTGTCTCTCTGTGTGTCCTGTGTGTGTAGAGCGTGTCTCTGTGTGTCCTGTGTGTGAACAGCGTGTGTCTCTCTGTGTGTCCTGTGTGTGTACAGCATGTGTCTCTCTGTGTCTGTGTCCTGTGTGTGTACAGCGTGTGTCTCTCTGTGTCTGTGTCCTGTGTGTGTACAGCGTGTCTCTCTGTCTGTGTCCTGTGTGTGTACAGCGTGTGTCTCTCTGTGTCCTGTGTGTGTACAGCGTGTGTCTCTCTGTGTCCTGTGTGTGTACAGCGTGTGTCTCTCTGTTTCTGTGTCCTGTGTGTGTACAGCGTGTGTCTGTGTCCTGTGTGTACAGCGTGTGTCTCGCTGTGTCCTGTGTGTGTACAGCGTGTCTCTCTGTGTCCTGTGTGTGTACAGCGTGTGTCTCTCTGTGTCTGTGTCCTGTGCGTGTACAGCGTGTGTCTCTCTGTGTCTGTGTCCTGTGCGTGTACAGCGTGTGTCTCTGTGTCTGTGTCCTGTGTGTGTACAGCATGTGTCTCTGTGTCCTGTGTGTGTACAGCGTGTCTCTCTGTGTCTGTGTCCTGTGTGTGTACAGCGTGTGTCTCTCTGTGTCTGAGTCCTGTGTGTGTACAGCGTGTGTCTCTCTGTCTGTGTCCTGTGTGTGTACAGCGTGTGTCTCTCTGTGTCTGTGTCCTGTGCGTGTACAGCGTGTGTCTCTCTATGTCTGTGTCCTGTGTGTGTACAGCGTGTGTCTCTCTGTGTCTGTGTCCTGTGTGTGTACAGCGTGTGTCTCTCTGTGTCTGTGTGTGTACAGCCTGTGTCTCTCTGTGTCTGTGTCCTGTGTGTGTACAGCGTGTGTCTCTTTGTGTCCTGTGTGTACAGCGTGTGTCTCTCTGTGTCTGTGTCCTGTGTGTGTACAGCGTGTGTCTCTCTGTGTCTGTGTCCTGTGCGTGTACAGCGTGTCTCTCTCTGTGTCTGTGTCCTGTGCGTGTACAGCGTGTGTCTCTATGTGTCTGTGTCCTGTGTGTGTACAGCGTGTGTCTCTAGGAGAGTGAGAGAACAGGCTAGCAGTGGAGAGGCTAGGAGAGAGAGAGAACAGGCTAGCAGTGGAGAGGCTAGGAGAGAGAGAACAGGCTAGCAGTGGAGAGGCTAGGAGAGTGAGAGAGAACAGGCTAGCAGTGGAGAGGCTAGGAGAGTGAGAGAGAACAGGCTAGCAGTGGAGAGGCTAGGAGAGAGAGAACAGGCTAGCAGTGGAGAGGCTAGGAGAGTGAGAGAACAGGCTAGCAGTGGAGAGGCTAGGAGAGAGAGAACAGGCTAGCAGTGGAGAGGCTAGGAGAGTGAGAGAACAGGCTAGCAGTGGAGAGGCTAGGAGAGTGAGAGAACAGGCTAGCAGTGGAGAGGCTAGGAGAGTGAGAGAACAGGCTAGCAGTGGAGAGGCTAGGAGCGTGAGAGAACAGGCTAGCAGTAGAGAGGCTAGGAGCGTGAGAGAGAACAGGCTAGCAGTGGAGAGGCTAGGAGGGTGAGAGAACAGGCTAGCAGTGGAGAGGCTAGGAGAGTGAGAGAGAACAGGTTAGCAGTGGAGAGGCTAGGAGGGTGAGAGAACAGGCTAGCAGTGGAGAGGCTAGGAGCGCGAGAGAACAGGCTAGCAGTGGAGAGGCTAGGAGAGAGAACAGGCTAGCAGTGGAGAGGCTAGGAGCGTGAGAGAACAGGCTAGCAGTGGAGAGGCTAGGAGCGTGAGAGAACAGGCTAGCAGTAGAGAGGCTAGGAGGGTGAGAGAGAACAGGCTAGCCGTGGAGAGGCTATGAGAGTGAGAGAACAGGCTAGCAGTAGAGAGGCTAGGAGCGTGAGAGAGAACAGGCTAGCAGTGGAGAGGCTAGGAGAGTGAGAGAACAGGCTAGCAGTGGAGAGGCTAGGAGAGTGAGAGAGAACAGGCTAGCAGTGGAGAGGCTAGGAGAGTGAGAGAGAACAGGCTAGCAGTGGAGAGGCTAGGAGAGAGAGAACAGGCTAGCAGTGGAGAGGCTAGGAGAGTGAGAGAACAGGCTAGCAGTAGAGAGGCTAGGAGCGTGAGAGAGAACAGGCTAGCAGTGGAGAGGCTAGGAGGGTGAGAGAACAGGCAAGCAGTGGAGAGGCTAGGAGCGTGAGAGAGAACAGGCTAGCAGTGGAGAGGCTAGGAGAGTGAGAGAGAACAGGCATGCAGTGGAGAGGCTAGGAGAGAGAGAGAACAGGCTAGCAGTGGAGAGGCTAGGAGGGTGAGAGAACAGGCTAGCAGTGGAGAGGCTAGGAGAGTGAGAGAGAACAGGCTAGCAGTGGAGAGGCTAGGAGGGTGAGAGAACAGGCTAGCAGTGGAGAGGCTAGGAGCGTGAGAGAACAGGCTAGCAGTGGAGAGGCTAGGAGCGTGAGAGAACAGGCTAGCAGTGGAGAGGCCAGGAGGGTGAGAGAACAGGCTAGCAGTGGAGAGGCTAGGAGAGGGAGAGAGAACACGCGAGCAGTGGAGAGGCTAGCAGAGTGAGAGAGAACAGGCTAGCAGTGGAGAGGCTAGGAGAGGGTGAGAGAACAGGCTAGCAGTGGAGAGGCTAGGAGAGTGAGAGAACAGGCTAGCAGCGGAGAGGCTTGGAGAGAGAGAACAGGGCAGCAGTGGAGAGGCTAGGAGCGTGAGAGAGAACAGGCTAGCAGTGGAGAGGCTAGGAGCATGAGAGCACAGGCTAGCAGTGGAGAGGCTAAGGAGAGTGAGAGAACAGGCTAGCAGTAGAGAGGCTAGGAGCGTGAGAGAGAACAGGCTAGCAGTGGAGAGGCTAGGAGAGTGAGAGAGAGAACAGGCTAGCAGTGGAGAGGCTAAGGAACGTGAGAGAACAGGCTAGCAGTGGAGAGGCTAGGAGCGTGAGAGAACAGGCTAGCAGTAGAGAGGCTAGGAGGGTGAGAGAACAGGCTAGCCGTGGAGAGGCTATGAGAGTGAGAGAACAGGCTAGCAGTAGAGAGGCTAGGAGCGTGAGAGAGAACAGGCTAGCAGTGGAGAGGCTAGGAGAGTGAGAGAGAACAGGCTAGCAGTGGAGAGGCTAGGAGAGTGAGAGAGAACAGGCTAGCAGTGGAGAGGCTAGGAGAGAGAGAGAGAACAGGCTACCAGTGGAGGCTAGGAGAGTGAGAGAACAGGCTAGCAGTGGAGAGGCTAGGAGAGTGAGAGAACAGGCTAGCAGTGGAGAGGCTAGGAGCGTGAGAGAACAGGCTAGCAGTAGAGAGGCTAGGAGCGTGAGAGAGAACAGGCTAGCAGTGGAGAAGCTAGGAGGGTGAGAGAACAGGCTAGCAGTGGAGAGGCTAGGAGCGTGAGAGAGAACAGGCTAGCAGTGGAGAGGCTAGGAGAGTGAGAGAGAACAGGCAGGCAGTGGAGAGGCTAGGAGAGTGAGAGAGAACAGGCTAGCAGTGGAGAGGCTAGGAGGGTGAGAGAACAGGCTAGCAGTGGAGAGGCTAGGAGAGTGAGAGAGAACAGGCTAGCAGTGGAGAGGCTAGGAGGGTGAGAGAACAGGCTAGCAGTGGAGAGGCTAGGAGCGTGAGAGAACAGGCTAGCAGTGGAGAGGCTAGGAGCGTGAGAGAACAGGCTAGCAGTAGAGAGGCTAGGAGGGTGAGAGAGAACAGGCTAGCCGTGGAGAGGCTATGAGAGTGAGAGAACAGGCTAGCAGTAGAGAGGCTAGGAGAGTGAGAGAACAGGCTAGCAGTAGAGAGGCTAGGAGCGTGAGAGAGAACAGGCTAGCAGTGGAGAGGCTAGGAGGGTGAGAGAACAGGCAAGCAGTGGAGAGGCTAGGAGCGTGAGAGAGAACAGGCTAGCAGTGGAGAGGCTAGGAGAGTGAGAGAGAACAGGCAGGCAGTGGAGAGGCTAGGAGAGAGAGAGAACAGGCTAGCAGTGGAGAGGCTAGGAGGGTGAGAGAACAGGCTAGCAGTGGAGAGGCTAGGAGAGTGAGAGAGAACAGGCTAGCAGTGGAGAGGCTAGGAGGGTGAGAGAACAGGCTAGCAGTGGAGAGGCTAGGAGCGTGAGAGAACAGGCTAGCAGTGGAGAGGCTAGGAGCGTGAGAGAACAGGCTAGCAGTGGAGAGGCCAGGAGGGTGAGAGAACAGGCTAGCAGTGGAGAGGCTAGGAGAGGGAGAGAGAACACGCGAGCAGTGGAGAGGCTAGCAGAGTGAGAGAGAACAGGCTAGCAGTGGAGAGGCTAGGAGAGGGTGAGAGAACAGGCTAGCAGTGGAGAGGCTAGGAGAGTGAGAGAACAGGCTAGCAGCGGAGAGGCTTGGAGAGAGAGAACAGGGCAGCAGTGGAGAGGCTAGGAGCGTGAGAGAGAACAGGCTAGCAGTGGAGAGGCTAGGAGCATGAGAGCACAGGCTAGCAGTGGAGAGGCTAAGGAGAGTGAGAGAACAGGCTAGCAGTAGAGAGGCTAGGAGCGTGAGAGAGAACAGGCTAGCAGTGGAGAGGCTAGGAGAGTGAGAGAGAGAACAGGCTAGCAGTGGAGAGGCTAAGGAACGTGAGAGAACAGGCTAGCAGTGGAGAGGCTAGGAGCGTGAGAGAACAGGCTAGCAGTAGAGAGGCTAGGAGGGTGAGAGAACAGGCTAGCCGTGGAGAGGCTATGAGAGTGAGAGAACAGGCTAGCAGTAGAGAGGCTAGGAGCGTGAGAGAGAACAGGCTAGCAGTGGAGAGGCTAGGAGAGTGAGAGAGAACAGGCTAGCAGTGGAGAGGCTAGGAGAGTGAGAGAGAACAGGCTAGCAGTGGAGAGGCTAGGAGAGAGAGAGAGAACAGGCTACCAGTGGAGGCTAGGAGAGTGAGAGAACAGGCTAGCAGTGGAGAGGCTAGGAGAGTGAGAGAACAGGCTAGCAGTGGAGAGGCTAGGAGCGTGAGAGAACAGGCTAGCAGTAGAGAGGCTAGGAGCGTGAGAGAGAACAGGCTAGCAGTGGAGAAGCTAGGAGGGTGAGAGAACAGGCTAGCAGTGGAGAGGCTAGGAGCGTGAGAGAGAACAGGCTAGCAGTGGAGAGGCTAGGAGAGTGAGAGAGAACAGGCAGGCAGTGGAGAGGCTAGGAGAGTGAGAGAGAACAGGCTAGCAGTGGAGAGGCTAGGAGGGTGAGAGAACAGGCTAGCAGTGGAGAGGCTAGGAGAGTGAGAGAGAACAGGCTAGCAGTGGAGAGGCTAGGAGGGTGAGAGAACAGGCTAGCAGTGGAGAGGCTAGGAGCGTGAGAGAACAGGCTAGCAGTGGAGAGGCTAGGAGCGTGAGAGAACAGGCTAGCAGTAGAGAGGCTAGGAGGGTGAGAGAGAACAGGCTAGCCGTGGAGAGGCTATGAGAGTGAGAGAACAGGCTAGCAGTAGAGAGGCTAGGAGCGTGAGAGAGAACAGGCTAGGAGTGGAGAGGCTAGGAGAGTGAGAGATAACAGGCTAGCAGTGGAGAGGCTAGGAGAGTGAGAGAGAACAGGCTAGCAGTGGAGAGGCTAGGAGAGTGAGAGAACAGGCTAGCAGTGGAGAGACTAGGAGAGTGAGAGAACAGGCTAGCAGTGGAGAGACTAGGAGAGTGAGAGAACAGGCTAGCAGTGGAGAGGCTAGGAGCGTGAGAGAACAGGCTAGCAGTGGAGAGGCCAGGAGGGTGAGAGAACAGGCTAGCAGTGGAGAGGCTTGGAGAGAGAGAACAGGGCAGCAGTGGAGAGGCTAGGAGCGTGAGAGAGAACAAGCTAGCAGTGGAGAGGCTAGGAGCGTGAGAGAACAGGCTAGCAGTGGAGAGACTAAGGAGAGTGAGAGAACAGGCTAGCAGTAGAGAGGCTAGGAGCGTGAGAGAGAACAGGCTAGCAGTGGAGAGGCTAGGAGAGTGAGAGAGAGAACAGGCTAGCAGTGGAGAGGCTAAGGAGCGTGAGAGAACAGGCTAGCAGTGGAGAGGCTAGGAGCGTGAGAGAACAGGCTAGCAGTAGAGAGGCTAGGAGGGTGAGAGAGAACAGGCGAGCCGTGGAGAGGCTATGAGAGTGAGAGAACAGGCTAGCAGTAGAGAGGCTAGGAGCGTGAGAGAGAACAGGCTAGCAGTGGAGAGGCTAGGAGAGTGAGAGAGAACAGGCTAGCAGTGGAGAGGCTAGGAGAGTGAGAGAGAACAGGCTAGCAGTGGAGAGGCTAGGAGGGTGAGAGAACAGGCTAGCAGTGGAGAGGCTAGGAGAGTGAGAGAGAACAGGCTAGCAGTGGAGAGGCTAGGAGGGTGAGAGAACAGGCTAGCAGTGGAGAGGCTAGGAGCGTGAGAGAACAGGCTAGCAGTGGAGAGGCTAGGAGCGTGAGAGAACAGGCTAGCAGTGGAGAGGCCAGGAGGGTGAGAGAACAGGCTAGCAGTGGAGAGGCTAGCAGAGTGAGAGAGAACAGGCTAGCAGTGGAGAGGCTAGGAGAGGGTGAGAGAACAGGCTAGCAGTGGAGAGGCTAGGAGAGGGTGAGAGAACAGGCTAGCAGTGGAGAGGCTAGGAGAGTGAGAGAACAGGCTAGCAGCGGAGAGGCTTGGAGAGAGAGAACAGGGCAGCAGTGGAGAGGCTAGGAGCGTGAGAGAGAACAGGCTAGCAGTGGAGAGGCTAGGAGCATGAGAGCACAGGCTAGCAGTGGAGAGGCTAAGGAGAGTGAGAGAACAGGCTAGCAGTAGAGAGGCTAGGAGCGTGAGAGAGAACAGGCTAGCAGTGGAGAGGCTAGGAGAGTGAGAGAGAGAACAGGCTAGCAGTGGAGAGGCTAAGGAACGTGAGAGAACAGGCTAGCAGTGGAGAGGCTAGGAGCGTGAGAGAACAGGCTAGCAGTAGAGAGGCTAGGAGGGTGAGAGAACAGGCTAGCCGTGGAGAGGCTATGAGAGTGAGAGAACAGGCTAGCAGTAGAGAGGCTAGGAGCGTGAGAGAGAACAGGCTAGCAGTGGAGAGGCTAGGAGAGTGAGAGAGAACAGGCTAGCAGTGGAGAGGCTAGGAGAGTGAGAGAGAACAGGCTAGCAGTGGAGAGGCTAGGAGAGAGAGAGAGAACAGGCTACCAGTGGAGGCTAGGAGAGTGAGAGAACAGGCTAGCAGTGGAGAGGCTAGGAGAGTGAGAGAACAGGCTAGCAGTGGAGAGGCTAGGAGCGTGAGAGAACAGGCTAGCAGTAGAGAGGCTAGGAGCGTGAGAGAGAACAGGCTAGCAGTGGAGAAGCTAGGAGGGTGAGAGAACAGGCTAGCAGTGGAGAGGCTAGGAGCGTGAGAGAGAACAGGCTAGCAGTGGAGAGGCTAGGAGAGTGAGAGAGAACAGGCAGGCAGTGGAGAGGCTAGGAGAGTGAGAGAGAACAGGCTAGCAGTGGAGAGGCTAGGAGGGTGAGAGAACAGGCTAGCAGTGGAGAGGCTAGGAGAGTGAGAGAGAACAGGCTAGCAGTGGAGAGGCTAGGAGGGTGAGAGAACAGGCTAGCAGTGGAGAGGCTAGGAGCGTGAGAGAACAGGCTAGCAGTGGAGAGGCTAGGAGCGTGAGAGAACAGGCTAGCAGTAGAGAGGCTAGGAGGGTGAGAGAGAACAGGCTAGCCGTGGAGAGGCTATGAGAGTGAGAGAACAGGCTAGCAGTAGAGAGGCTAGGAGCGTGAGAGAGAACAGGCTAGGAGTGGAGAGGCTAGGAGAGTGAGAGATAACAGGCTAGCAGTGGAGAGGCTAGGAGAGTGAGAGAGAACAGGCTAGCAGTGGAGAGGCTAGGAGAGTGAGAGAACAGGCTAGCAGTGGAGAGACTAGGAGAGTGAGAGAACAGGCTAGCAGTGGAGAGACTAGGAGAGTGAGAGAACAGGCTAGCAGTGGAGAGGCTAGGAGCGTGAGAGAACAGGCTAGCAGTGGAGAGGCCAGGAGGGTGAGAGAACAGGCTAGCAGTGGAGAGGCTTGGAGAGAGAGAACAGGGCAGCAGTGGAGAGGCTAGGAGCGTGAGAGAGAACAGGCTAGCAGTGGAGAGGCTAGGAGCGTGAGAGAACAGGCTAGCAGTGGAGAGACTAAGGAGAGTGAGAGAACAGGCTAGCAGTAGAGAGGCTAGGAGCGTGAGAGAGAACAGGCTAGCAGTGGAGAGGCTAGGAGAGTGAGAGAGAGAACAGGCTAGCAGTGGAGAGGCTAAGGAGCGTGAGAGAACAGGCTAGCAGTGGAGAGGCTAGGAGCGTGAGAGAACAGGCTAGCAGTAGAGAGGCTAGGAGGGTGAGAGAGAACAGGCGAGCCGTGGAGAGGCTATGAGAGTGAGAGAACAGGCTAGCAGTAGAGAGGCTAGGAGCGTGAGAGAGAACAGGCTAGCAGTGGAGAGGCTAGGAGAGTGAGAGAGAACAGGCTAGCAGTGGAGAGGCTAGGAGAGTGAGAGAGAACAGGCTAGCAGTGGAGAGGCTAGGAGGGTGAGAGAACAGGCTAGCAGTGGAGAGGCTAGGAGAGTGAGAGAGAACAGGCTAGCAGTGGAGAGGATAGGAGGGTGAGAGAACAGGCTAGCAGTGGAGAGGCTAGGAGCGTGAGAGAACAGGCTAGCAGTGGAGAGGCTAGGAGCGTGAGAGAACAGGCTAGCAGTGGAGAGGCCAGGAGGGTGAGAGAACAGGCTAGCAGTGGAGAGGCTAGGAGAGGGAGAGAGAACACGCGAGCAGTGGAGAGGCTAGCAGAGTGAGAGAGAACAGGCTAGCAGTGGAGAGGCTAGGAGAGGGTGAGAGAACAGGCTAGCAGTGGAGAGGCTAGGAGAGGGTGAGAGAACAGGCTAGCAGTGGAGAGGCTAGGAGAGTGAGAGAACAGGCTAGCAGCGGAGAGGCTTGGAGAGAGAGAACAGGGCAGCAGTGGAGAGGCTAGGAGCGTGAGAGAGAACAGGCTAGCAGTGGAGAGGCTAGGAGCATGAGAGCACAGGCTAGCAGTGGAGAGGCTAAGGAGAGTGAGAGAACAGGCTAGCAGTAGAGAGGCTAGGAGCGTGAGAGAGAACAGGCTAGCAGTGGAGAGGCTAGGAGAGTGAGAGAGAGAACAGGCTAGCAGTGGAGAGGCTAAGGAACGTGAGAGAACAGGCTAGCAGTGGAGAGGCTAGGAGCGTGAGAGAACAGGCTAGCAGTAGAGAGGCTAGGAGGGTGAGAGAACAGGCTAGCCGTGGAGAGGCTATGAGAGTGAGAGAACAGGCTAGCAGTAGAGAGGCTAGGAGCGTGAGAGAGAACAGGCTAGCAGTGGAGAGGCTAGGAGAGTGAGAGAGAACAGGCTAGCAGTGGAGAGGCTAGGAGAGTGAGAGAGAACAGGCTAGCAGTGGAGAGGCTAGGAGAGAGAGAGAGAACAGGCTACCAGTGGAGGCTAGGAGAGTGAGAGAACAGGCTAGCAGTGGAGAGGCTAGGAGAGTGAGAGAACAGGCTAGCAGTGGAGAGGCTAGGAGCGTGAGAGAACAGGCTAGCAGTAGAGAGGCTAGGAGCGTGAGAGAGAACAGGCTAGCAGTGGAGAAGCTAGGAGGGTGAGAGAACAGGCTAGCAGTGGAGAGGCTAGGAGCGTGAGAGAGAACAGGCTAGCAGTGGAGAGGCTAGGAGAGTGAGAGAGAACAGGCAGGCAGTGGAGAGGCTAGGAGAGTGAGAGAGAACAGGCTAGCAGTGGAGAGGCTAGGAGGGTGAGAGAACAGGCTAGCAGTGGAGAGGCTAGGAGAGTGAGAGAGAACAGGCTAGCAGTGGAGAGGCTAGGAGGGTGAGAGAACAGGCTAGCAGTGGAGAGGCTAGGAGCGTGAGAGAACAGGCTAGCAGTGGAGAGGCTAGGAGCGTGAGAGAACAGGCTAGCAGTAGAGAGGCTAGGAGGGTGAGAGAGAACAGGCTAGCCGTGGAGAGGCTTGGAGAGAGAGAACAGGGCAGCAGTAGAGAGGCTAGGAGCGTGAGAGAGAACAGGCTAGCAGTGGAGAGGCTAGGAGCGTGAGAGAACAGGCTAGCAGTGGAGAGACTAAGGAGAGTGAGAGAACAGGCTAGCAGTAGAGAGGCTAGGAGCGTGAGAGAGAACAGGCTAGCAGTGGAGAGGCTAGGAGAGTGAGAGAGAGAACAGGCTAGCAGTGGAGAGGCTAAGGAGCGTGAGAGAACAGGCTAGCAGTGGAGAGGCTAGGAGCGTGAGAGAACAGGCTAGCAGTAGAGAGGCTAGGAGGGTGAGAGAGAACAGGCGAGCCGTGGAGAGGCTATGAGAGTGAGAGAACAGGCTAGCAGTAGAGAGGCTAGGAGCGTGAGAGAGAACAGGCTAGCAGTGGAGAAGCTAGGAGGGTGAGAGAACAGGCTAGCAGTGGAGAGGCTAGGAGCGTGAGAGAGAACAGGCTAGCAGTGGAGAGGCTAGGAGAGTGAGAGAGAACAGGCAGGCAGTGGAGAGGCTAGGAGAGTGAGAGAGAACAGGCTAGCAGTGGAGAGGCTAGGAGGGTGAGAGAACAGGCTAGCAGTGGAGAGGCTAGGAGAGTGAGAGAGAACAGGCTAGCAGTGGAGAGGCTAGGAGGGTGAGAGAACAGGCTAGCAGTGGAGAGGCTAGGAGCGTGAGAGAACAGGCTAGCAGTGGAGAGGCTAGGAGCGTGAGAGAACAGGCTAGCAGTAGAGAGGCTAGGAGGGTGAGAGAGAACAGGCTAGCCGTGGAGAGGCTTGGAGAGAGAGAACAGGGCAGCAGTAGAGAGGCTAGGAGCGTGAGAGAGAACAGGCTAGCAGTGGAGAGGCTAGGAGCGTGAGAGAACAGGCTAGCAGTGGAGAGACTAAGGAGAGTGAGAGAACAGGCTAGCAGTAGAGAGGCTAGGAGCGTGAGAGAGAACAGGCTAGCAGTGGAGAGGCTAGGAGAGTGAGAGAGAGAACAGGCTAGCAGTGGAGAGGCTAAGGAGCGTGAGAGAACAGGCTAGCAGTGGAGAGGCTAGGAGCGTGAGAGAACAGGCTAGCAGTAGAGAGGCTAGGAGGGTGAGAGAGAACAGGCGAGCCGTGGAGAGGCTATGAGAGTGAGAGAACAGGCTAGCAGTAGAGAGGCTAGGAGCGTGAGAGAGAACAGGCTAGCAGTGGAGAGGCTAGGAGAGTGAGAGAGAACAGGCTAGCAGTGGAGAGGCTAGGAGAGTGAGAGAGAACAGGCTAGCAGTGGAGAGGCTAGGAGAGAGAGAACAGGCTAGCAGTGGAGAGGCTAGGAGAGTGAGAGCACAGGCTAGCAGTGGAGAGGCTAGGAGCGTGAGAGAATAGGCTAGCAGTAGAGAGGCTAGGAGCGTGAGAGAGAACAGGCTAGCAGTGGAGAGGCTAGGAGGGTGAGAGAACAGGCTAGCAGTGGAGAGGCTAGGAGCGTGAGAGAACAGGCTAGCAGTGGAGAGGCTAGGAGAGTGAGAGAGAACAGGCAGGCAGTGGAGAGGCTAGGAAAGTGAGAGAGAACAGGCTAGCAGTGGAGAGGCTAGGAGGGTGAGAGAACAGGCTAGCAGTGGAGAGGCTAGGAGAGTGAGAGAGAACAGGCTAGCAGTGGAGAGGCTAGGAGCGTGAGGGAACAGGCTAGCAGTAGAGAGGCTAGGAGCGTGAGAGAACAGGCTAGCAGTGGAGAGGCTAGGAGGGTGAGAGAGAACAGGCGAGCCGTGGAGAGGCTATGAGAGTGAGAGAACAGGCTAGCAGTAGAGAGGCTAGGAGCGTGAGAGAGAACAGGCTAGCAGTGGAGAGGCTAGGAGAGTGAGAGAGAACAGGCTAGCAGTGGAGAGGCTAGGAGAGTGAGAGAGAACAGGCTAGCAGTGGAGAGGCTAGGAGAGTGAGAGAGAACAGGCTAGCAGTGGAGAGGCTAGGAGAGTGAGAGCACAGGCTAGCAGTGGAGAGGCTAGGAGCGTGAGAGAATAGGCTAGCAGTAGAGAGGCTAGGAGCGTGAGAGAGAACAGGCTAGCAGTGGAGAGGCTAGGAGGGTGAGAGAACAGGCTAGCAGTGGAGAGGCTAGGAGCGTGAGAGAACAGGCTAGCAGTGGAGAGGCTAGGAGAGTGAGAGAGAACAGGCAGGCAGTGGAGAGGCTAGGAAAGTGAGAGAGAACAGGCTAGCAGTGGAGAGGCTAGGAGGGTGAGAGAACAGGCTAGCAGTGGAGAGGCTAGGAGAGTGAGAGAGAACAGGCTAGCAGTGGAGAGGCTAGGAGCGTGAGGGAACAGGCTAGCAGTAGAGAGGCTAGGAGCGTGAGAGAGAACAGGCTAGCAGTGGAGAGGCTAGGAGGGTGAGAGAACAGGCTAGCAGTGGAGAGGCTATGAGCGTGAGAGAGAACAGGCTAGCAGTGGAGAGGCTAGGAGAGTGAGAGAGAACAGGCAGGCAGTGGAGAGGCTAGGAGAGTGAGAGAGAACAGGCTAGCAGTGGAGAGGCTAGGAGGGTGAGAGAACAGGCTAGCAGTGGAGAGGCTAGGAGCGTGAGAGAACAGGCTAGCAGTGGAGAGGCTAGGAGAGAGAGAACAGGCTAGCAGTGGAGAGGCTAGGAGCGTGAGAGAACAGGCTAGCAGTGGAGAGGCTAGGAGTGTGAGAGAACAGGCTAGCAGTAGAGAGGCTAGGAGGGTGAGAGAGAACAGGCTAGCCGTGGAGAGGCTATGAGTGAGAGAACAGGCTAGCAGTAGAGAGGCTAGGAGCGTGAGAGAACAGGCTAGCAGTGGAGAGGCTAGGAGAGTGAGAGATAACAGGCTAGCAGTGGAGAGGCTAGGAGAGTGAGAGAGAACAGGCTAGCAGTGGAGAGGCTAGGAGAGAGAGAACAGGCTAGCAGTGGAGAGGCTAGGAGAGTGAGAGAACAGGCTAGCAGTGGAGAGGCTAGGAGAGTGAGAGAACAGGCTAGCAGTGGAGAGGCTAGGAGAGTGAGAGAACAGGCTAGCAGTGGAGAGGCTAGGAGAGTGAGAGAACAGGCTAGCAGTGGAGAGGCTAGGAGAGTGAGAACAGGCTAGCAGTGGAGAGGCTAGGAGAGTGAGAGAACAGGCTAGCAGTGAAGAGGCTAGGAGCGTGAGAGAACAGGCTAGCAGTAGAGAGGCTAGGAGCGTGAGAGAGAACAGGCTAGCAGTGGAGAGGCTAGGAAGGTGAGAGAACAGGCTAGCAGTGGAGAGGCTAGGAGGGTGAGAGAACAGGCTAGCAGTGGAGAGGCTAGGAGAGTGAGAGAACAGGCTAGCAGTGGAGAGGCTAGGAGGGTGAGAGAACAGGCTAGCAGTGGAGAGGCTAGGAGCGTGAGAGAACAGGCTAGCAGTGGAGAGGCTAGGAGAGAGAGAGAGCAGGCGAGCAGTGGAGAGGCTAGGAGAGGGAGAGAGAACAGGCTAGCAGTGGAGAGGCTAGGAGAGGGTGAGAGAACAGGCTAGCAGTGGAGAGGCTAGGAGAGGGTGAGAGAACAGGCTAGCAGTGGAGAGGCTAGGAGAGTGAGAGAACAGGCTAGCAGTGGAGAGGCTTGGAGAGAGAGAACAGGGCAGCAGTGGAGAGGCTAGGAGCGTGAGAGAGAACAGGCTAGCAGTGGAGAGGCTAGGAGCGTGAGAGAACAGGCTAGCAGTGGAGAGGCTAAGGAGAGTGAGAGAACAGGCTAGCAGTAGAGAGGCTAGGAGCGTGAGAGAGAACAGGCTAGCAGTGGAGAGGCTAGGAGAGTGAGAGAGAGAACAGGCTAGCAGTGGAGAGGCTAAGGAGTGTGAGAGAGAGAACAGGCTAGCAGTGGAGAGGCTAGGAGCGTGAGAGAGAACAGGCTAGCAGTGGAGAGGCTAGGAGAGAGAGAACAGGCGAGCAGTGGAGAGGCTAGGAGCGTGAGAGAGAACAGGCTAGCAGTGGAGAGGCTAGGAGAGAGAGAGAACAGGCGAGCAGTGGAGAGGCTAGGAGAGTGAGAGAGAACAGGCTAGCAGTGGAGAGGCTAGGAGAGGGTGAGAGAACAGGCTAGCAGTGGAGAGGCTAGGAGAGGGTGAGAGAACAGGCTAGCAGTGGAGAGGCTAGGAGAGTGAGAGAACAGGCTAGCAGTGGAGAGGCTTGGAGAGAGAGAACAGGGCAGCAGTGGAGAGGCTAGGACCGTGAGAGAGAACAGGCTAGCAGTGGAGAGGCTAGGAGAGTGAGAGAGAGAACAGGCTAGCAGTGGAGAGGCTAAGGAGCGTGAGAGAACAGGCTAGCAGTGGAGAGGCTAGGAGAATGAGAGAGAACAGGCTAGCAGTGGAGAGGCTAGGAGAGTGAGAGAGAACAGGCTAGCAGTGGAGAGGCTAGGAGAGAGAGAACAGGCTAGCAGTGGAGAGGCTAAGGAGTGTGAGAGAACAGGCTAGCAGTGGAGAGGCTAGGAGAGTGAGAGAGAACAGGCTAGCAGTGGAGAGGCTAAGGAGGGTGAGAGAATAGGCTAGCAGTGGAGTGGCTAGGAGCGTGAGAGAACAGGCTAGCAGTAGAGAGGCTAGGAGAGAGAGATTAGGCTAGCAGTGGAGAGGCTAAGAGCGTGAGAGAACAGGCTAGCAGTGGAGAGGCCAGGAGGGTGAGAGCACAGGCTAGCAGTGGAGAGGCTAGGAGAGTGAGAGAACAGGCTAGCAGTGAAGAGGCTAGGAGCGTGAGAGAACAGGCTAGCAGTAGAGAGGCTAGGAGCGTGAGAGAGAACAGGCTAGCAGTGGAGAGGCTAGGAAGGTGAGAGAACAGGCTAGCAGTGGAGAGGCTAGGAGGGTGAGAGAACAGGCTAGCAGTGGAGAGGCTAGGAGAGTGAGAGAACAGGCTAGCAGTGGAGAGGCTAGGAGGGTGAGAGAACAGGCTAGCAGTGGAGAGGCTAGGAGCGTGAGAGAACAGGCTAGCAGTGGAGAGGCTAGGAGAGAGAGAGAGCAGGCAAGCAGTGGAGAGGCTAGGAGAGGGAGAGAGAACAGGCTAGCAGTGGAGAGGCTAGGAGAGGGTGAGAGAACAGGCTAGCAGTGGAGAGGCTAGGAGAGGGTGAGAGAACAGGCTAGCAGTGGAGAGGCTAGGAGAGTGAGAGAACAGGCTAGCAGTGGAGAGGCTTGGAGAGAGAGAACAGGGCAGCAGTGGAGAGGCTAGGAGCGTGAGAGAGAGAACAGGCTAGCAGTGGAGAGGCTAAGGAGAGTGAGAGAACAGGCTAGCAGTAGAGAGGCTAGGAGCGTGAGAGAGAGAACAGGCTAGCAGTGGAGAGGCTAAGGAGCGTGAGAGAACAGGCTAGCAGTGGAGAGGCTAGGAGCGTGAGAGAACAGGATAGCAGTAGAGAGGCTAGGAGGGTGAGAGAGAACAGGCTAGCCGTGGAGAGGCTATGAGAGTGAGAGAACAGGCTAGCAGTAGAGAGGCTAGGAGCGTGAGAGAGAACAGGCTAGCAGTGGAGAGGCTAGGAGAGTGAGAGAACAGGCTAGCAGTGGAGAGGCTAGGAGAGTGAGAGAGAACAGGCTAGCAGTGGAGAGGCTAGGAGAGTGAGAGAGAACAGGCTAGCAGTGGAGAGGCTAGGAGAGAGAGAACAGGCTAGCAGTGGAGAGGCTAGGAGAGTGAGAGAACAGGCTAGCAGTAGAGAGGCTAGGAGCGTGAGAGAGAACAGGCTAGCAGTGGAGAGGCTAGGAGGGTGAGAGAACAGGCAAGCAGTGGAGAGGCTAGGAGCGTGAGAGAGAACAGGCTAGCAGTGGAGAGGCTAGGAGAGTGAGAGAGAACAGGCAGGCAGTGGAGAGGCTAGGAGAGAGAGAGAGAACAGGCTAGCAGTGGAGAGGCTAGGAGGGTGAGAGAACAGGCTAGCAGTGGAGAGGCTAGGAGAGTGAGAGAGAACAGGCTAGCAGTGGAGAGGCTAGGAGGGTGAGAGAACAGGCTAGCAGTGGAGAGGCTAGGAGCGTGAGAGAACAGGCTAGCAGTGGAGAGGCTAGGAGCGTGAGAGAACAGGCTAGCAGTGGAGAGGCCAGGAGGGTGAGAGAACAGGCTAGCAGTGGAGAGGCTAGGAGAGGGAGAGAGAACACGCGAGCAGTGGAGAGGCTAGCAGAGTGAGAGAGAACAGGCTAGCAGTGGAGAGGCTAGGAGAGGGTGAGAGAACAGGCTAGCAGTGGAGAGGCTAGGAGAGTGAGAGAACAGGCTAGCAGCGGAGAGGCTTGGAGAGAGAGAACAGGGCAGCAGTGGAGAGGCTAGGAGCGTGAGAGAGAACAGGCTAGCAGTGGAGAGGCTAGGAGCATGAGAGCACAGGCTAGCAGTGGAGAGGCTAAGGAGAGTGAGAGAACAGGCTAGCAGTAGAGAGGCTAGGAGCGTGAGAGAGAACAGGCTAGCAGTGGAGAGGCTAGGAGAGTGAGAGAGAGAACAGGCTAGCAGTGGAGAGGCTAAGGAACGTGAGAGAACAGGCTAGCAGTGGAGAGGCTAGGAGCGTGAGAGAACAGGCTAGCAGTAGAGAGGCTAGGAGGGTGAGAGAACAGGCTAGCCGTGGAGAGGCTATGAGAGTGAGAGAACAGGCTAGCAGTAGAGAGGCTAGGAGCGTGAGAGAGAACAGGCTAGCAGTGGAGAGGCTAGGAGAGTGAGAGAGAACAGGCTAGCAGTGGAGAGGCTAGGAGAGTGAGAGAGAACAGGCTAGCAGTGGAGAGGCTAGGAGAGAGAGAGAGAACAGGCTACCAGTGGAGGCTAGGAGAGTGAGAGAACAGGCTAGCAGTGGAGAGGCTAGGAGAGTGAGAGAACAGGCTAGCAGTGGAGAGGCTAGGAGCGTGAGAGAACAGGCTAGCAGTAGAGAGGCTAGGAGCGTGAGAGAGAACAGGCTAGCAGTGGAGAAGCTAGGAGGGTGAGAGAACAGGCTAGCAGTGGAGAGGCTAGGAGCGTGAGAGAGAACAGGCTAGCAGTGGAGAGGCTAGGAGAGTGAGAGAGAACAGGCAGGCAGTGGAGAGGCTAGGAGAGTGGGAGAGAACAGGCTAGCAGTGGAGAGGCTAGGAGGGTGAGAGAACAGGCTAGCAGTGGAGAGGCTAGGAGAGTGAGAGAGAACAGGCTAGCAGTGGAGAGGCTAGGAGGGTGAGAGAACAGGCTAGCAGTGGAGAGGCTAGGAGCGTGAGAGAACAGGCTAGCAGTGGAGAGGCTAGGAGCGTGAGAGAACAGGCTAGCAGTAGAGAGGCTAGGAGGGTGAGAGAGAACAGGCTAGCCGTGGAGAGGCTATGAGAGTGAGAGAACAGGCTAGCAGTAGAGAGGCTAGGAGCGTGAGAGAGAACAGGCTAGGAGTGGAGAGGCTAGGAGAGTGAGAGATAACAGGCTAGCAGTGGAGAGGCTAGGAGAGTGAGAGAGAACAGGCTAGCAGTGGAGAGGCTAGGAGAGTGAGAGAACAGGCTAGCAGTGGAGAGACTAGGAGAGTGAGAGAACAGGCTAGCAGTGGAGAGACTAGGAGAGTGAGAGAACAGGCTAGCAGTGGAGAGGCTAGGAGCGTGAGAGAACAGGCTAGCAGTGGAGAGGCCAGGAGGGTGAGAGAACAGGCTAGCAGTGGAGAGGCTTGGAGAGAGAGAACAGGGCAGCAGTGGAGAGGCTAGGAGCGTGAGAGAGAACAGGCTAGCAGTGGAGAGGCTAGGAGCGTGAGAGAACAGGCTAGCAGTGGAGAGACTAAGGAGAGTGAGAGAACAGGCTAGCAGTAGAGAGGCTAGGAGCGTGAGAGAGAACAGGCTAGCAGTGGAGAGGCTAGGAGAGTGAGAGAGAGAACAGGCTAGCAGTGGAGAGGCTAAGGAGCGTGAGAGAACAGGCTAGCAGTGGAGAGGCTAGGAGCGTGAGAGAACAGGCTAGCAGTAGAGAGGCTAGGAGGGTGAGAGAGAACAGGCGAGCCGTGGAGAGGCTATGAGAGTGAGAGAACAGGCTAGCAGTAGAGAGGCTAGGAGCGTGAGAGAGAACAGGCTAGCAGTGGAGAGGCTAGGAGAGTGAGAGAGAACAGGCTAGCAGTGGAGAGGCTAGGAGAGTGAGAGAGAACAGGCTAGCAGTGGAGAGGCTAGGAGGGTGAGAGAACAGGCTAGCAGTGGAGAGGCTAGGAGAGTGAGAGAGAACAGGCTAGCAGTGGAGAGGCTAGGAGGGTGAGAGAACAGGCTAGCAGTGGAGAGGCTAGGAGCGTGAGAGAACAGGCTAGCAGTGGAGAGGCTAGGAGCGTGAGAGAACAGGCTAGCAGTGGAGAGGCCAGGAGGGTGAGAGAACAGGCTAGCAGTGGAGAGGCTAGCAGAGTGAGAGAGAACAGGCTAGCAGTGGAGAGGCTAGGAGAGGGTGAGAGAACAGGCTAGCAGTGGAGAGGCTAGGAGAGGGTGAGAGAACAGGCTAGCAGTGGAGAGGCTAGGAGAGTGAGAGAACAGGCTAGCAGCGGAGAGGCTTGGAGAGAGAGAACAGGGCAGCAGTGGAGAGGCTAGGAGCGTGAGAGAGAACAGGCTAGCAGTGGAGAGGCTAGGAGCATGAGAGCACAGGCTAGCAGTGGAGAGGCTAAGGAGAGTGAGAGAACAGGCTAGCAGTAGAGAGGCTAGGAGCGTGAGAGAGAACAGGCTAGCAGTGGAGAGGCTAGGAGAGTGAGAGAGAGAACAGGCTAGCAGTGGAGAGGCTAAGGAACGTGAGAGAACAGGCTAGCAGTGGAGAGGCTAGGAGCGTGAGAGAACAGGCTAGCAGTAGAGAGGCTAGGAGGGTGAGAGAACAGGCTAGCCGTGGAGAGGCTATGAGAGTGAGAGAACAGGCTAGCAGTAGAGAGGCTAGGAGCGTGAGAGAGAACAGGCTAGCAGTGGAGAGGCTAGGAGAGTGAGAGAGAACAGGCTAGCAGTGGAGAGGCTAGGAGAGTGAGAGAGAACAGGCTAGCAGTGGAGAGGCTAGGAGAGAGAGAGAGAACAGGCTACCAGTGGAGGCTAGGAGAGTGAGAGAACAGGCTAGCAGTGGAGAGGCTAGGAGAGTGAGAGAACAGGCTAGCAGTGGAGAGGCTAGGAGCGTGAGAGAACAGGCTAGCAGTAGAGAGGCTAGGAGCGTGAGAGAGAACAGGCTAGCAGTGGAGAAGCTAGGAGGGTGAGAGAACAGGCTAGCAGTGGAGAGGCTAGGAGCGTGAGAGAGAACAGGCTAGCAGTGGAGAGGCTAGGAGAGTGAGAGAGAACAGGCAGGCAGTGGAGAGGCTAGGAGAGTGAGAGAGAACAGGCTAGCAGTGGAGAGGCTAGGAGGGTGAGAGAACAGGCTAGCAGTGGAGAGGCTAGGAGAGTGAGAGAGAACAGGCTAGCAGTGGAGAGGCTAGGAGGGTGAGAGAACAGGCTAGCAGTGGAGAGGCTAGGAGCGTGAGAGAACAGGCTAGCAGTGGAGAGGCTAGGAGCGTGAGAGAACAGGCTAGCAGTAGAGAGGCTAGGAGCGTGAGAGAGAACAGGCTAGCAGTGGAGAGGCTAGGAAGGTGAGAGAACAGGCTAGCAGTGGAGAGGCTAGGAGGGTGAGAGAACAGGCTAGCAGTGGAGAGGCTAGGAGAGTGAGAGAACAGGCTAGCAGTGGAGAGGCTAGGAGGGTGAGAGAACAGGCTAGCAGTGGAGAGGCTAGGAGCGTGAGAGAACAGGCTAGCAGTGGAGAGGCTAGGAGAGAGAGAGAGCAGGCGAGCAGTGGAGAGGCTAGGAGAGGGAGAGAGAACAGGCTAGCAGTGGAGAGGCTAGGAGAGGGTGAGAGAACAGGCTAGCAGTGGAGAGGCTAGGAGAGGGTGAGAGAACAGGCTAGCAGTGGAGAGGCTAGGAGAGTGAGAGAACAGGCTAGCAGTGGAGAGGCTTGGAGAGAGAGAACAGGGCAGCAGTGGAGAGGCTAGGAGCGTGAGAGAGAACAGGCTAGCAGTGGAGAGGCTAGGAGCGTGAGAGAACAGGCTAGCAGTGGAGAGGCTAAGGAGAGTGAGAGAACAGGCTAGCAGTAGAGAGGCTAGGAGCGTGAGAGAGAACAGGCTAGCAGTGGAGAGGCTAGGAGAGTGAGAGAGAGAACAGGCTAGCAGTGGAGAGGCTAAGGAGAGTGAGAGAACAGGCTAGCAGTAGAGAGGCTAGGAGCGTGAGAGAGAGAACAGGCTAGCAGTGGAGAGGCTAAGGAGCGTGAGAGAACAGGCTAGCAGTGGAGAGGCTAGGAGCGTGAGAGAACAGGATAGCAGTAGAGAGGCTAGGAGGGTGAGAGAGAACAGGCTAGCCGTGGAGAGGCTATGAGAGTGAGAGAACAGGCTAGCAGTAGAGAGGCTAGGAGCGTGAGAGAGAACAGGCTAGCAGTGGAGAGGCTAGGAGAGTGAGAGAACAGGCTAGCAGTGGAGAGGCTAGGAGAGTGAGAGAGAACAGGCTAGCAGTGGAGAGGCTAGGAGAGTGAGAGAGAACAGGCTAGCAGTGGAGAGGCTAGGAGAGAGAGAACAGGCTAGCAGTGGAGAGGCTAGGAGAGTGAGAGAACAGGCTAGCAGTAGAGAGGCTAGGAGCGTGAGAGAGAACAGGCTAGCAGTGGAGAGGCTAGGAGGGTGAGAGAACAGGCAAGCAGTGGAGAGGCTAGGAGCGTGAGAGAGAACAGGCTAGCAGTGGAGAGGCTAGGAGAGTGAGAGAGAACAGGCAGGCAGTGGAGAGGCTAGGAGAGAGAGAGAACAGGCTAGCAGTGGAGAGGCTAGGAGGGTGAGAGAACAGGCTAGCAGTGGAGAGGCTAGGAGAGTGAGAGAGAACAGGCTAGCAGTGGAGAGGCTAGGAGGGTGAGAGAACAGGCTAGCAGTGGAGAGGCTAGGAGCGTGAGAGAACAGGCTAGCAGTGGAGAGGCTAGGAGCGTGAGAGAACAGGCTAGCAGTGGAGAGGCCAGGAGGGTGAGAGAACAGGCTAGCAGTGGAGAGGCTAGGAGAGGGAGAGAGAACACGCGAGCAGTGGAGAGGCTAGCAGAGTGAGAGAGAACAGGCTAGCAGTGGAGAGGCTAGGAGAGGGTGAGAGAACAGGCTAGCAGTGGAGAGGCTAGGAGAGTGAGAGAACAGGCTAGCAGCGGAGAGGCTTGGAGAGAGAGAACAGGGCAGCAGTGGAGAGGCTAGGAGCGTGAGAGAGAACAGGCTAGCAGTGGAGAGGCTAGGAGCATGAGAGCACAGGCTAGCAGTGGAGAGGCTAAGGAGAGTGAGAGAACAGGCTAGCAGTAGAGAGGCTAGGAGCGTGAGAGAGAACAGGCTAGCAGTGGAGAGGCTAGGAGAGTGAGAGAGAGAACAGGCTAGCAGTGGAGAGGCTAAGGAACGTGAGAGAACAGGCTAGCAGTGGAGAGGCTAGGAGCGTGAGAGAACAGGCTAGCAGTAGAGAGGCTAGGAGGGTGAGAGAACAGGCTAGCCGTGGAGAGGCTATGAGAGTGAGAGAACAGGCTAGCAGTAGAGAGGCTAGGAGCGTGAGAGAGAACAGGCTAGCAGTGGAGAGGCTAGGAGAGTGAGAGAGAACAGGCTAGCAGTGGAGAGGCTAGGAGAGTGAGAGAGAACAGGCTAGCAGTGGAGAGGCTAGGAGAGAGAGAGAGAACAGGCTACCAGTGGAGGCTAGGAGAGTGAGAGAACAGGCTAGCAGTGGAGAGGCTAGGAGAGTGAGAGAACAGGCTAGCAGTGGAGAGGCTAGGAGCGTGAGAGAACAGGCTAGGAGTAGAGAGGCTAGGAGCGTGAGAGAGAACAGGCTAGCAGTGGAGAAGCTAGGAGGGTGAGAGAACAGGCTAGCAGTGGAGAGGCTAGGAGCGTGAGAGAGAACAGGCTAGCAGTGGAGAGGCTAGGAGAGTGAGAGAGAACAGGCAGGCAGTGGAGAGGCTAGGAGAGTGAGAGAGAACAGGCTAGCAGTGGAGAGGCTAGGAGGGTGAGAGAACAGGCTAGCAGTGGAGAGGCTAGGAGAGTGAGAGAGAACAGGCTAGCAGTGGAGAGGCTAGGAGGGTGAGAGAACAGGCTAGCAGTGGAGAGGCTAGGAGCGTGAGAGAACAGGCTAGCAGTGGAGAGGCTAGGAGCGTGAGAGAACAGGCTAGCAGTAGAGAGGCTAGGAGGGTGAGAGAGAACAGGCTAGCCGTGGAGAGGCTATGAGAGTGAGAGAACAGGCTAGCAGTAGAGAGGCTAGGAGCGTGAGAGAGAACAGGCTAGGAGTGGAGAGGCTAGGAGAGTGAGAGATAACAGGCTAGCAGTGGAGAGGCTAGGAGAGTGAGAGAGAACAGGCTAGCAGTGGAGAGGCTAGGAGAGTGAGAGAACAGGCTAGCAGTGGAGAGACTAGGAGAGTGAGAGAACAGGCTAGCAGTGGAGAGACTAGGAGAGTGAGAGAACAGGCTAGCAGTGGAGAGGCTAGGAGCGTGAGAGAACAGGCTAGCAGTGGAGAGGCCAGGAGGGTGAGAGAACAGGCTAGCAGTGGAGAGGCTTGGAGAGAGAGAACAGGGCAGCAGTGGAGAGGCTAGGAGCGTGAGAGAGAACAGGCTAGCAGTGGAGAGGCTAGGAGCGTGAGAGAACAGGCTAGCAGTGGAGAGACTAAGGAGAGTGAGAGAACAGGCTAGCAGTAGAGAGGCTAGGAGCGTGAGAGAGAACAGGCTAGCAGTGGAGAGGCTAGGAGAGTGAGAGAGAGAACAGGCTAGCAGTGGAGAGGCTAGGAGCGTGAGAGAACAGGCTAGCAGTAGAGAGGCTAGGAGGGTGAGAGAGAACAGGCGAGCCGTGGAGAGGCTATGAGAGTGAGAGAACAGGCTAGCAGTAGAGAGGCTAGGAGCGTGAGAGAGAACAGGCTAGCAGTGGAGAGGCTAGGAGAGTGAGAGAGAACAGGCTAGCAGTGGAGAGGCTAGGAGAGTGAGAGAGAACAGGCTAGCAGTGGAGAGGCTAGGAGGGTGAGAGAACAGGCTAGCAGTGGAGAGGCTAGGAGAGTGAGAGAGAACAGGCTAGCAGTGGAGAGGCTAGGAGGGTGAGAGAACAGGCTAGCAGTGGAGAGGCTAGGAGCGTGAGAGAACAGGCTAGCAGTGGAGAGGCTAGGAGCGTGAGAGAACAGGCTAGCAGTGGAGAGGCCAGGAGGGTGAGAGAACAGGCTAGCAGTGGAGAGGCTAGCAGAGTGAGAGAGAACAGGCTAGCAGTGGAGAGGCTAGGAGAGGGTGAGAGAACAGGCTAGCAGTGGAGAGGCTAGGAGAGGGTGAGAGAACAGGCTAGCAGTGGAGAGGCTAGGAGAGTGAGAGAACAGGCTAGCAGCGGAGAGGCTTGGAGAGAGAGAACAGGGCAGCAGTGGAGAGGCTAGGAGCGTGAGAGAGAACAGGCTAGCAGTGGAGAGGCTAGGAGCATGAGAGCACAGGCTAGCAGTGGAGAGGCTAAGGAGAGTGAGAGAACAGGCTAGCAGTAGAGAGGCTAGGAGCGTGAGAGAGAACAGGCTAGCAGTGGAGAGGCTAGGAGAGTGAGAGAGAGAACAGGCTAGCAGTGGAGAGGCTAAGGAACGTGAGAGAACAGGCTAGCAGTGGAGAGGCTAGGAGCGTGAGAGAACAGGCTAGCAGTAGAGAGGCTAGGAGGGTGAGAGAACAGGCTAGCCGTGGAGAGGCTATGAGAGTGAGAGAACAGGCTAGCAGTAGAGAGGCTAGGAGCGTGAGAGAGAACAGGCTAGCAGTGGAGAGGCTAGGAGAGTGAGAGAGAACAGGCTAGCAGTGGAGAGGCTAGGAGAGTGAGAGAGAACAGGCTAGCAGTGGAGAGGCTAGGAGAGAGAGAGAGAACAGGCTACCAGTGGAGGCTAGGAGAGTGAGAGAACAGGCTAGCAGTGGAGAGGCTAGGAGAGTGAGAGAACAGGCTAGCAGTGGAGAGGCTAGGAGCGTGAGAGAACAGGCTAGCAGTAGAGAGGCTAGGAGCGTGAGAGAGAACAGGCTAGCAGTGGAGAAGCTAGGAGGGTGAGAGAACAGGCTAGCAGTGGAGAGGCTAGGAGCGTGAGAGAGAACAGGCTAGCAGTGGAGAGGCTAGGAGAGTGAGAGAGAACAGGCAGGCAGTGGAGAGGCTAGGAGAGTGAGAGAGAACAGGCTAGCAGTGGAGAGGCTAGGAGGGTGAGAGAACAGGCTAGCAGTGGAGAGGCTAGGAGAGTGAGAGAGAACAGGCTAGCAGTGGAGAGGCTAGGAGGGTGAGAGAACAGGCTAGCAGTGGAGAGGCTAGGAGCGTGAGAGAACAGGCTAGCAGTGGAGAGGCTAGGAGCGTGAGAGAACAGGCTAGCAGTAGAGAGGCTAGGAGGGTGAGAGAGAACAGGCTAGCCGTGGAGAGGCTATGAGAGTGAGAGAACAGGCTAGCAGTAGAGAGGCTAGGAGCGTGAGAGAGAACAGGCTAGGAGTGGAGAGGCTAGGAGAGTGAGAGATAACAGGCTAGCAGTGGAGAGGCTAGGAGAGTGAGAGAGAACAGGCTAGCAGTGGAGAGGCTAGGAGAGTGAGAGAACAGGCTAGCAGTGGAGAGACTAGGAGAGTGAGAGAACAGGCTAGCAGTGGAGAGACTAGGAGAGTGAGAGAACAGGCTAGCAGTGGAGAGGCTAGGAGCGTGAGAGAACAGGCTAGCAGTGGAGAGGCCAGGAGGGTGAGAGAACAGGCTAGCAGTGGAGAGGCTTGGAGAGAGAGAACAGGGCAGCAGTGGAGAGGCTAGGAGCGTGAGAGAGAACAGGCTAGCAGTGGAGAGGCTAGGAGCGTGAGAGAACAGGCTAGCAGTGGAGAGACTAAGGAGAGTGAGAGAACAGGCTAGCAGTAGAGAGGCTAGGAGCGTGAGAGAGAACAGGCTAGCAGTGGAGAGGCTAGGAGAGTGAGAGAGAGAACAGGCTAGCAGTGGAGAGGCTATGAGAGTGAGAGAACAGGCTAGCAGTAGAGAGGCTAGGAGCGTGAGAGAGAACAGGCTAGCAGTGGAGAGGCTAGGAGAGTGAGAGAGAACAGGCTAGCAGTGGAGAGGCTAGGAGAGTGAGAGAGAACAGGCTAGCAGTGGAGAGGCTAGGAGGGTGAGAGAACAGGCTAGCAGTGGAGAGGCTAGGAGAGTGAGAGAGAACAGGCTAGCAGTGGAGAGGCTAGGAGGGTGAGAGAACAGGCTAGCAGTGGAGAGGCTAGGAGCGTGAGAGAACAGGCTAGCAGTGGAGAGGCTAGGAGCGTGAGAGAACAGGCTAGCAGTGGAGAGGCCAGGAGGGTGAGAGAACAGGCTAGCAGTGGAGAGGCTAGGAGAGGGAGAGAGAACACGCGAGCAGTGGAGAGGCTAGCAGAGTGAGAGAGAACAGGCTAGCAGTGGAGAGGCTAGGAGAGGGTGAGAGAACAGGCTAGCAGTGGAGAGGCTAGGAGAGGGTGAGAGAACAGGCTAGCAGTGGAGAGGCTAGGAGAGTGAGAGAACAGGCTAGCAGCGGAGAGGCTTGGAGAGAGAGAACAGGGCAGCAGTGGAGAGGCTAGGAGCGTGAGAGAGAACAGGCTAGCAGTGGAGAGGCTAGGAGCATGAGAGCACAGGCTAGCAGTGGAGAGGCTAAGGAGAGTGAGAGAACAGGCTAGCAGTAGAGAGGCTAGGAGCGTGAGAGAGAACAGGCTAGCAGTGGAGAGGCTAGGAGAGTGAGAGAGAGAACAGGCTAGCAGTGGAGAGGCTAAGGAACGTGAGAGAACAGGCTAGCAGTGGAGAGGCTAGGAGCGTGAGAGAACAGGCTAGCAGTAGAGAGGCTAGGAGGGTGAGAGAACAGGCTAGCCGTGGAGAGGCTATGAGAGTGAGAGAACAGGCTAGCAGTAGAGAGGCTAGGAGCGTGAGAGAGAACAGGCTAGCAGTGGAGAGGCTAGGAGAGTGAGAGAGAACAGGCTAGCAGTGGAGAGGCTAGGAGAGTGAGAGAGAACAGGCTAGCAGTGGAGAGGCTAGGAGAGAGAGAGAGAACAGGCTACCAGTGGAGGCTAGGAGAGTGAGAGAACAGGCTAGCAGTGGAGAGGCTAGGAGAGTGAGAGAACAGGCTAGCAGTGGAGAGGCTAGGAGCGTGAGAGAACAGGCTAGCAGTAGAGAGGCTAGGAGCGTGAGAGAGAACAGGCTAGCAGTGGAGAAGCTAGGAGGGTGAGAGAACAGGCTAGCAGTGGAGAGGCTAGGAGCGTGAGAGAGAACAGGCTAGCAGTGGAGAGGCTAGGAGAGTGAGAGAGAACAGGCAGGCAGTGGAGAGGCTAGGAGAGTGAGAGAGAACAGGCTAGCAGTGGAGAGGCTAGGAGGGTGAGAGAACAGGCTAGCAGTGGAGAGGCTAGGAGAGTGAGAGAGAACAGGCTAGCAGTGGAGAGGCTAGGAGGGTGAGAGAACAGGCTAGCAGTGGAGAGGCTAGAAGCGTGAGAGAACAGGCTAGCAGTGGAGAGGCTAGGAGCGTGAGAGAACAGGCTAGCAGTAGAGAGGCTAGGAGGGTGAGAGAGAACAGGCTAGCCGTGGAGAGGCTTGGAGAGAGAGAACAGGGCAGCAGTAGAGAGGCTAGGAGCGTGAGAGAGAACAGGCTAGCAGTGGAGAGGCTAGGAGCGTGAGAGAACAGGCTAGCAGTGGAGAGACTAAGGAGAGTGAGAGAACAGGCTAGCAGTAGAGAGGCTAGGAGCGTGAGAGAGAACAGGCTAGCAGTGGAGAGGCTAGGAGAGTGAGAGAGAGAACAGGCTAGCAGTGGAGAGGCTAAGGAGCGTGAGAGAACAGGCTAGCAGTGGAGAGGCTAGGAGCGTGAGAGAACAGGCTAGCAGTAGAGAGGCTAGGAGGGTGAGAGAGAACAGGCGAGCCGTGGAGAGGCTATGAGAGTGAGAGAACAGGCTAGCAGTAGAGAGGCTAGGAGCGTGAGAGAGAACAGGCTAGCAGTGGAGAGGCTAGGAGAGTGAGAGAGAACAGGCTAGCAGTGGAGAGGCTAGGAGAGTGAGAGAGAACAGGCTAGCAGTGGAGAGGCTAGGAGAGAGAGAACAGGCTAGCAGTGGAGAGGCTAGGAGAGTGAGAGCACAGGCTAGCAGTGGAGAGGCTAGGAGCGTGAGAGAATAGGCTAGCAGTAGAGAGGCTAGGAGCGTGAGAGAGAACAGGCTAGCAGTGGAGAGGCTAGGAGGGTGAGAGAACAGGCTAGCAGTGGAGAGGCTAGGAGCGTGAGAGAACAGGCTAGCAGTGGAGAGGCTAGGAGAGTGAGAGAGAACAGGCAGGCAGTGGAGAGGCTAGGAAAGTGAGAGAGAACAGGCTAGCAGTGGAGAGGCTAGGAGGGTGAGAGAACAGGCTAGCAGTGGAGAGGCTAGGAGAGTGAGAGAGAACAGGCTAGCAGTGGAGAGGCTAGGAGCGTGAGGGAACAGGCTAGCAGTAGAGAGGCTAGGAGCGTGAGAGAGAACAGGCTAGCAGTGGAGAGGCTAGGAGGGTGAGAGAACAGGCTAGCAGTGGAGAGGCTATGAGCGTGAGAGAGAACAGGCTAGCAGTGGAGAGGCTAGGAGAGTGAGAGAGAACAGGCAGGCAGTGGAGAGGCTAGGAGAGTGAGAGAGAACAGGCTAGCAGTGGAGAGGCTAGGAGGGTGAGAGAACAGGCTAGCAGTGGAGAGGCTAGGAGCGTGAGAGAACAGGCTAGCAGTGGAGAGGCTAGGAGAGAGAGAACAGGCTAGCAGTGGAGAGGCTAGGAGCGTGAGAGAACAGGCTAGCAGTGGAGAGGCTAGGAGTGTGAGAGAACAGGCTAGCAGTAGAGAGGCTAGGAGGGTGAGAGAGAACAGGCTAGCCGTGGAGAGGCTATGAGTGAGAGAACAGGCTAGCAGTAGAGAGGCTAGGAGCGTGAGAGAACAGGCTAGCAGTGGAGAGGCTAGGAGAGTGAGAGATAACAGGCTAGCAGTGGAGAGGCTAGGAGAGTGAGAGAGAACAGGCTAGCAGTGGAGAGGCTAGGAGAGAGAGAACAGGCTAGCAGTGGAGAGGCTAGGAGAGTGAGAGAACAGGCTAGCAGTGGAGAGGCTAGGAGAGTGAGAGAACAGGCTAGCAGTGGAGAGGCTAGGAGAGTGAGAGAAAAGGCTAGCAGTGGAGAGGCTAGGAGAGTGAGAACAGGCTAGCAGTGGAGAGGCTAGGAGAGTGAGAGAACAGGCTAGCAGTGAAGAGGCTAGGAGCGTGAGAGAACAGGCTAGCAGTAGAGAGGCTAGGAGCGTGAGAGAGAACAGGCTAGCAGTGGAGAGGCTAGGAAGGTGAGAGAACAGGCTAGCAGTGGAGAGGCTAGGAGGGTGAGAGAACAGGCTAGCAGTGGAGAGGCTAGGAGAGTGAGAGAACAGGCTAGCAGTGGAGAGGCTAGGAGGGTGAGAGAACAGGCTAGCAGTGGAGAGGCTAGGAGCGTGAGAGAACAGGCTAGCAGTGGAGAGGCTAGGAGAGAGAGAGAGCAGGCGAGCAGTGGAGAGGCTAGGAGAGGGAGAGAGAACAGGCTAGCAGTGGAGAGGCTAGGAGAGGGTGAGAGAACAGGCTAGCAGTGGAGAGGCTAGGAGAGGGTGAGAGAACAGGCTAGCAGTGGAGAGGCTAGGAGAGTGAGAGAACAGGCTAGCAGTGGAGAGGCTTGGAGAGAGAGAACAGGGCAGCAGTGGAGAGGCTAGGAGCGTGAGAGAGAACAGGCTAGCAGTGGAGAGGCTAGGAGCGTGAGAGAACAGGCTAGCAGTGGAGAGGCTAAGGAGAGTGAGAGAACAGGCTAGCAGTAGAGAGGCTAGGAGCGTGAGAGAGAACAGGCTAGCAGTGGAGAGGCTAGGAGAGTGAGAGAGAGAACAGGCTAGCAGTGGAGAGGCTAAGGAGCGTGAGAGAACAGGCTAGCAGTGGAGAGGCTAGGAGCGTGAGAGAACAGGCTAGCAGTAGAGAGGCTAGGAGGGTGAGAGAGAACAGGCGAGCCGTGGAGAGGCTATGAGAGTGAGAGAACAGGCTAGCAGTAGAGAGGCTAGGAGCGTGAGAGAGAACAGGCTAGCAGTGGAGAGGCTAGGAGAGTGAGAGAGAACAGGCTAGCAGTGGAGAGGCTAGGAGAGTGAGAGAGAACAGGCTAGCAGTGGAGAGGCTAGGAGAGAGAGAACAGGCTAGCAGTGGAGAGGCTAGGAGAGTGAGAGCACAGGCTAGCAGTGGAGAGGCTAGGAGCGTGAGAGAATAGGCTAGCAGTAGAGAGGCTAGGAGCGTGAGAGAGAACAGGCTAGCAGTGGAGAGGCTAGGAGGGTGAGAGAACAGGCTAGCAGTGGAGAGGCTAGGAGCGTGAGAGAACAGGCTAGCAGTGGAGAGGCTAGGAGAGTGAGAGAGAACAGGCAGGCAGTGGAGAGGCTAGGAAAGTGAGAGAGAACAGGCTAGCAGTGGAGAGGCTAGGAGGGTGAGAGAACAGGCTAGCAGTGGAGAGGCTAGGAGAGTGAGAGAGAACAGGCTAGCAGTGGAGAGGCTAGGAGCGTGAGGGAACAGGCTAGCAGTAGAGAGGCTAGGAGCGTGAGAGAGAACAGGCTAGCAGTGGAGAGGCTAGGAGGGTGAGAGAACAGGCTAGCAGTGGAGAGGCTATGAGCGTGAGAGAGAACAGGCTAGCAGTGGAGAGGCTAGGAGAGTGAGAGAGAACAGGCAGGCAGTGGAGAGGCTAGGAGAGTGAGAGAGAACAGGCTAGCAGTGGAGAGGCTAGGAGGGTGAGAGAACAGGCTAGCAGTGGAGAGGCTAGGAGCGTGAGAGAACAGGCTAGCAGTGGAGAGGCTAGGAGAGAGAGAACAGGCTAGCAGTGGAGAGGCTAGGAGCGTGAGAGAACAGGCTAGCAGTGGAGAGGCTAGGAGTGTGAGAGAACAGGCTAGCAGTAGAGAGGCTAGGAGGGTGAGAGAGAACAGGCTAGCCGTGGAGAGGCTATGAGTGAGAGAACAGGCTAGCAGTAGAGAGGCTAGGAGCGTGAGAGAACAGGCTAGCAGTGGAGAGGCTAGGAGAGTGAGAGATAACAGGCTAGCAGTGGAGAGGCTAGGAGAGTGAGAGAGAACAGGCTAGCAGTGGAGAGGCTAGGAGAGAGAGAACAGGCTAGCAGTGGAGAGGCTAGGAGAGTGAGAGAACAGGCTAGCAGTGGAGAGGCTAGGAGAGTGAGAGAACAGGCTAGCAGTGGAGAGGCTAGGAGAGTGAGAGAAAAGGCTAGCAGTGGAGAGGCTAGGAGAGTGAGAACAGGCTAGCAGTGGAGAGGCTAGGAGAGTGAGAGAACAGGCTAGCAGTGAAGAGGCTAGGAGCGTGAGAGAACAGGCTAGCAGTAGAGAGGCTAGGAGCGTGAGAGAGAACAGGCTAGCAGTGGAGAGGCTAGGAAGGTGAGAGAACAGGCTAGCAGTGGAGAGGCTAGGAGGGTGAGAGAACAGGCTAGCAGTGGAGAGGCTAGGAGAGTGAGAGAACAGGCTAGCAGTGGAGAGGCTAGGAGGGTGAGAGAACAGGCTAGCAGTGGAGAGGCTAGGAGCGTGAGAGAACAGGCTAGCAGTGGAGAGGCTAGGAGAGAGAGAGAGCAGGCGAGCAGTGGAGAGGCTAGGAGAGGGAGAGAGAACAGGCTAGCAGTGGAGAGGCTAGGAGAGGGTGAGAGAACAGGCTAGCAGTGGAGAGGCTAGGAGAGGGTGAGAGAACAGGCTAGCAGTGGAGAGGCTAGGAGAGTGAGAGAACAGGCTAGCAGTGGAGAGGCTTGGAGAGAGAGAACAGGGCAGCAGTGGAGAGGCTAGGAGCGTGAGAGAGAACAGGCTAGCAGTGGAGAGGCTAGGAGCGTGAGAGAACAGGCTAGCAGTGGAGAGGCTAAGGAGAGTGAGAGAACAGGCTAGCAGTAGAGAGGCTAGGAGCGTGAGAGAGAACAGGCTAGCAGTGGAGAGGCTAGGAGAGTGAGAGAGAGAACAGGCTAGCAGTGGAGAGGCTAAGGAGTGTGAGAGAGAGAACAGGCTAGCAGTGGAGAGGCTAAGGAGTGTGAGAGAACAGGCTAGCAGTGGAGAGGCTAGGAGCGTGAGAGAGAACAGGCTAGCAGTGGAGAGGCTAGGAGAGAGAGAACAGGCGAGCAGTGGAGAGGCTAGGAGCGTGAGAGAGAACAGGCTAGCAGTGGAGAGGCTAGGAGAGAGAGAGAACAGGCGAGCAGTGGAGAGGCTAGGAGAGTGAGAGAGAACAGGCTAGCAGTGGAGAGGCTAGGAGAGGGTGAGAGAACAGGCTAGCAGTGGAGAGGCTAGGAGAGGGTGAGAGAACAGGCTAGCAGTGGAGAGGCTAGGAGAGTGAGAGAACAGGCTAGCAGTGGAGAGGCTTGGAGAGAGAGAACAGGGCAGCAGTGGAGAGGCTAGGACCGTGAGAGAGAACAGGCTAGCAGTGGAGAGGCTAGGAGAGTGAGAGAGAGAACAGGCTAGCAGTGGAGAGGCTAAGGAGCGTGAGAGAACAGGCTAGCAGTGGAGAGGCTAGGAGAATGAGAGAGAACAGGCTAGCAGTGGAGAGGCTAGGAGAGTGAGAGAGAACAGGCTAGCAGTGGAGAGGCTAGGAGAGAGAGAACAGGCTAGCAGTGGAGAGGCTAAGGAGTGTGAGAGAACAGGCTAGCAGTGGAGAGGCTAGGAGAGTGAGAGAGAACAGGCTAGCAGTGGAGAGGCTAAGGAGGGTGAGAGAATAGGCTAGCAGTGGAGTGGCTAGGAGCGTGAGAGAACAGGCTAGCAGTAGAGAGGCTAGGAGAGAGAGATTAGGCTAGCAGTGGAGAGGCTAAGAGCGTGAGAGAACAGGCTAGCAGTGGAGAGGCCAGGAGGGTGAGAGCACAGGCTAGCAGTGGAGAGGCTAGGAGAGTGAGAGAACAGGCTAGCAGTGGAGAGGCTAGGAGAGTGAGAGAACAGGCTAGCAGTGAAGAGGCTAGGAGCGTGAGAGAACAGGCTAGCAGTAGAGAGGCTAGGAGCGTGAGAGAGAACAGGCTAGCAGTGGAGAGGCTAGGAAGGTGAGAGAACAGGCTAGCAGTGGAGAGGCTAGGAGGGTGAGAGAACAGGCTAGCAGTGGAGAGGCTAGGAGAGTGAGAGAACAGGCTAGCAGTGGAGAGGCTAGGAGGGTGAGAGAACAGGCTAGCAGTGGAGAGGCTAGGAGCGTGAGAGAACAGGCTAGCAGTGGAGAGGCTAGGAGAGAGAGAGAGCAGGCGAGCAGTGGAGAGGCTAGGAGAGGGAGAGAGAACAGGCTAGCAGTGGAGAGGCTAGGAGAGGGTGAGAGAACAGGCTAGCAGTGGAGAGGCTAGGAGAGGGTGAGAGAACAGGCTAGCAGTGGAGAGGCTAGGAGAGTGAGAGAACAGGCTAGCAGTGGAGAGGCTTGGAGAGAGAGAACAGGGCAGCAGTGGAGAGGCTAGGAGCGTGAGAGAGAACAGGCTAGCAGTGGAGAGGCTAGGAGCGTGAGAGAACAGGCTAGCAGTGGAGAGGCTAAGGAGAGTGAGAGAACAGGCTAGCAGTAGAGAGGCTAGGAGCGTGAGAGAGAACAGGCTAGCAGTGGAGAGGCTAGGAGAGTGAGAGAGAGAACAGGCTAGCAGTGGAGAGGCTAAGGAGTGTGAGAGAGAACAGGCTAGCAGTGGAGAGGCTAAGGAGTGTGAGAGAACAGGCTAGCAGTGGAGAGGCTAGGAGCGTGAGAGAGAACAGGCTAGCAGTGGAGAGGCTAGGAGAGAGAGAACAGGCGAGCAGTGGAGAGGCTAGGAGCGTGAGAGAGAACAGGCTAGCAGTGGAGAGGCTAGGAGAGAGAGAGAACAGGCGAGCAGTGGAGAGGCTAGGAGAGTGAGAGAGAACAGGCTAGCAGTGGAGAGGCTAGGAGAGGGTGAGAGAACAGGCTAGCAGTGGAGAGGCTAGGAGAGGGTGAGAGAACAGGCTAGCAGTGGAGAGGCTAGGAGAGTGAGAGAACAGGCTAGCAGTGGAGAGGCTTGGAGAGAGAGAACAGGGCAGCTGTGGAGAGGCTAGGACCGTGAGAGAGAACAGGCTAGCAGTGGAGAGGCTAGGAGAGAGAGAGAACAGGCGAGCAGTGGAGAGGCTAGGAGAGTGAGAGAGAACAGGCTAGCAGTGGAGAGGCTAGGAGAGGGTGAGAGAACAGGCTAGCAGCGGAGAGGCTAAGGAGCGTGAGAGAACAGGCTAGCAGTGGAGAGGCTAGGAGAATGAGAGAGAACAGGCTAGCAGTGGAGAGGCTAGGAGAGTGAGAGAGAACAGGCTAGCAGTGGAGAGGCTAGGAGAGAGAGAACAGGCTAGCAGTGGAGAGGCTAGGAGAGTGAGAGAACAGGCTAGCAGTGGAGAGGCTAGGAGAGTGAGAGAACAGGCTAGCAGTGGAGAGGCTAGGAGCGTGAGAGAACAGGCTAGCAGTAGAGAGGCTAGGAGCGTGAGAGAGAACAGGCTAGCAGTGGAGAGGCTAGGAGGGTGAGAGAACAGGCTAGCAGTGGAGAGGCTAGAAGCGTGAGAGAGAACAGGCTAGCAGTGGAGAGGCTAGGAGAGTGAGAGAGAACAGGCAGGCAGTGGAGAGGCTAGGAGAGTGAGAGAGAACAGGCTAGCAGTGGAGAGGCTAGGAGAGTGAGAGAGAACAGGCTAGCAGTGGAGAGGCTAGGAGGGTGAGAGAACAGGCTAGCAGTGGAGAGGCTAGGAGCATGAGAGAGAACAGGCTAGCAGTGGAGAGGCTAGGAGCATGAGAGAGAACAGGCTAGCAGTGGAGAGGCTAGGAGAGTGAGAGAACAGGCAGGCAGTGGAGAGGCTAGGAGAGTGAGAGAGAACAGGCTAGCAGTGGAGAGGCTAGGAGGGTGAGAGAACAGGCTAGCAGTGGAGAGGCTAGGAGAGTGAGAGAACAGGCTAGCAGTGGAGAGGCTAGGAGGGTGAGAGAACAGGCTAGCAGTGGAGAGGCGAGGAGCGTGAGAGAACAGGCTAGCAGTGGAGAGGCTAGGAGAGAGAGAACAGGCTAGCAGTGGAGAGGCTAGGAGCATGAGAGAACAGGCTAGTAGTGGAGAGGCCAGGAGGGTGAGAGAACAGGCTAGCAGTGGAGAGGCTTGGAAAGAGAGAACAGGGCAGCAGTGGAGAGGCTAGGAGCGTGAGAGAACAGGCTAGCAGTGGAGAGGCTAAGGAGAGTGAGAGAACAGGCTAGCAGTAGAGAGGCTAGGAGCGTGAGAGAGAGAACAGGCTAGCAGTGGAGAGGCTAAGGAGCGTGAGAGAACAGGCTAGCAGTGGAGAGGCTAGGAGCGTGAGAGAACAGGATAGCAGTAGAGAGGCTAGGAGGGTGAGAGAGAACAGGCTAGCCGTGGAGAGGCTATGAGAGTGAGAGAACAGGCTAGCAGTAGAGAGGCTAGGAGCGTGAGAGAGAACAGGCTAGCAGTGGAGAGGCTAGGAGAGTGAGAGAGAACAGGCTAGCAGTGGAGAGGCTAGGAGAGTGAGAGAGAACAGGCTAGCAGTGGAGAGGCTAGGAGAGAGAGAACAGGCTAGCAGTGGAGAGGCTAGGAGAGTGAGAGAACAGGCTAGCAGTGGAGAGGCTAGGAGAGTGAGAGAACAGGCTAGCAGTGGAGAGGCTAGGAGCGTGAGAGAACAGGCTAGCAGTAGAGAGGCTAGGAGCGTGAGAGAGAACAGGCTAGCAGTGGAGAGGCTAGGAGGGTGAGAGAACTGGCTAGCAGTGGAGAGGCTAGGAGAGTGAGAGAGAACAGGCAGGCAGTGGAGAGGCTAGGAGAGTGAGAGAGAACAGGCTAGCAGTGGAGAGGCTAGGAGGGTGAGAGAACAGGCTAGCAGTGGAGAGGCTAGGAGAGTGAGAGAGAACAGGCTAGCAGTGGAGAGGCTAGGAGGGTGAGAGAACAGGCTAGCAGTGGAGAGGCTAGGAGCGTGAGAGAACAGGCTAGCAGTGGAGAGGCTAGGAGAGTGAGAGAACAGGCTAGCAGTGGAGAGGCTAGGAGGGTGAGAGAACAGGCTAGCAGTGGAGAGGCTAGGAGCGTGAGAGAACAGGCTAGCAGTGGAGAGGCTAGGAGAGAGAGAACAAGCTAGCAGTGGAGAGGCTAGGAGCGTGAGAGAACAGGCTAGCAGTGGAGAGGCCAGGAGGGTAGAGAACAGGCTAGCAGTGGAGAGGCTAGGAGCGTGAGAGAGAACAGGCTAGCAGTGGAGAGGCTAGGAGAGAGAGAGAGAGAACAGGCGAGCAGTGGAGAGGCTAGGAGAGTGAGAGAGAACAGGCTAGCAGTGGAGAGGCTAGGAGAGGGTGAGAAAACAGGCTAGCAGTGGAGAGGCTAGGAGAGAGAGAACAGGCTAGCAGTGGAGAGGCTAGGAGAGTGAGAGAACAGGCTAGCAGTGGAGAGGCTAGGAGAGTGAGAGAACAGGCTAGCAGTGGAGAGGCTAGGAGCGTGAGAGAACAGGCTAGCAGTAGAGAGGCTAGGAGCGTGAGAGAGAACAGGCTAGCAGTGGAGAGGCTAGGAGGGTGAGAGAACTGGCTAGCAGTGGAGAGGCTAGGAGAGTGAGAGAGAACAGGCAGGCAGTGGAGAGGCTAGGAGAGTGAGAGAGAACAGGCTAGCAGTGGAGAGGCTAGGAGGGTGAGAGAACAGGCTAGCAGTGGAGAGGCTAGGAGAGTGAGAGAGAACAGGCTAGCAGTGGAGAGGCTAGGAGGGTGAGAGAACAGGCTAGCAGTGGAGAGGCTAGGAGCGTGAGAGAACAGGCTAGCAGTGGAGAGGCTAGGAGAGTGAGAGAACAGGCTAGCAGTGGAGAGGCTAGGAGGGTGAGAGAACAGGCTAGCAGTGGAGAGGCTAGGAGCGTGAGAGAACAGGCTAGCAGTGGAGAGGCTAGGAGAGAGAGAACAAGCTAGCAGTGGAGAGGCTAGGAGCGTGAGAGAACAGGCTAGCAGTGGAGAGGCCAGGAGGGTAGAGAACAGGCTAGCAGTGGAGAGGCTAGGAGCGTGAGAGAGAACAGGCTAGCAGTGGAGAGGCTAGGAGAGAGAGAGAGAGAACAGGCGAGCAGTGGAGAGGCTAGGAGAGTGAGAGAGAACAGGCTAGCAGTGGAGAGGCTAGGAGAGGGTGAGAAAACAGGCTAGCAGTGGAGAGGCTAGGAGAGGGTGAGAGAACAGGCTAGCAGTGGAGAGGCTAGGAGAGTGAGAGAACAGGCTAGCAGTGGAGAGGCTTGGAGAGAGAGAACAGGGCAGCAGTGGAGAGGCTAGGAGCGTGAGAGAGAACAGGCTAGCAGTGGAGAGGCTAGGAGCGTGAGAGAACAGGCTAGCAGTGGAGAGGCTAAGGAGAGTGAGAGAACAGGCTAGCAGTAGAGAGGCTAGGAGTGTGAGAGAGAACAGGCTAGCAGTGGAGAGGCTAAGGAGTGTGAAAGAACAGGCTAGCAGTGGAGAGGCTAGGAGGGTGAGAGAACAGGCTAGCAGTGGAGAGGCTAGGAGCGTGAGAGAACAGGCTAGCAGTGGAGAGGCTAGGAGAGTGAGAGAACAGGCTAGCAGTGGAGAGGCTAGGAGGGTGAGAGAACAGGCTAGCAGTGGAGAGGCTAGGAGCGTGAGAGAACAGGCTAGCAGTGGAGAGGCTAGGAGAGAGAGAACAAGCTAGCAGTGGAGAGGCTAGGAGCGTGAGAGAACAGGCTAGCAGTGGAGAGGCCAGGAGGGTAGAGAACAGGCTAGCAGTGGAGAGGCTAGGAGCGTGAGAGAGAACAGGCTAGCAGTGGAGAGGCTAGGAGAGAGAGAGAGAGAACAGGCGAGCAGTGGAGAGGCTAGGAGAGTGAGAGAGAACAGGCTAGCAGTGGAGAGGCTAGGAGAGGGTGAGAAAACAGGCTAGCAGTGGAGAGGCTAGGAGAGGGTGAGAGAACAGGCTAGCAGTGGAGAGGCTAGGAGAGTGAGAGAACAGGCTAGCAGTGGAGAGGCTTGGAGAGAGAGAACAGGGCAGCAGTGGAGAGGCTAGGAGCGTGAGAGAGAACAGGCTAGCAGTGGAGAGGCTAGGAGCGTGAGAGAACAGGCTAGCAGTGGAGAGGCTAAGGAGAGTGAGAGAACAGGCTAGCAGTAGAGAGGCTAGGAGTGTGAGAGAGAACAGGCTAGCAGTGGAGAGGCTAAGGAGTGTGAAAGAACAGGCTAGCAGTGGAGAGGCTAGGAGGGTGAGAGAACAGGCTAGCAGTGGAGAGGCTAGGAGCGTGAGAGAACAGGCTAGCAGTAGAGAGGCTAGGAGAGAGAGAGTAGGCTAGCAGTGGAGAGGCTAGGAGGGTGAGAGAACAGGCTAGCAGTGGAGAGGCGAGGAGCGTGAGAGAACAGGCTAGCAGTGGAGAGGCTAGGAGAGAGAGAACAGGCTAGCAGTGGAGAGGCTAGGAGCATGAGAGAACAGGCTAGTAGTGGAGAGGCCAGGAGGGTGAGAGAACAGGCTAGCAGTGGAGAGGCTTGGAAAGAGAGAACAGGGCAGCAGTGGAGAGGCTAGGAGCGTGAGAGAACAGGCTAGCAGTGGAGAGGCTAAGGAGAGTGAGAGAACAGGCTAGCAGTAGAGAGGCTAGGAGCGTGAGAGAGAGAACAGGCTAGCAGTGGAGAGGCTAAGGAGCGTGAGAGAACAGGCTAGCAGTGGAGAGGCTAGGAGCGTGAGAGAACAGGATAGCAGTAGAGAGGCTAGGAGGGTGAGAGAGAACAGGCTAGCCGTGGAGAGGCTATGAGAGTGAGAGAACAGGCTAGCAGTAGAGAGGCTAGGAGCGTGAGAGAGAACAGGCTAGCAGTGGAGAGGCTAGGAGAGTGAGAGAGAACAGGCTAGCAGTGGAGAGGCTAGGAGAGTGAGAGAGAACAGGCTAGCAGTGGAGAGGCTAGGAGAGAGAGAACAGGCTAGCAGTGGAGAGGCTAGGAGAGTGAGAGAACAGGCTAGCAGTGGAGAGGCTAGGAGAGTGAGAGAACAGGCTAGCAGTGGAGAGGCTAGGAGCGTGAGAGAACAGGCTAGCAGTAGAGAGGCTAGGAGCGTGAGAGAGAACAGGCTAGCAGTGGAGAGGCTAGGAGGGTGAGAGAACTGGCTAGCAGTGGAGAGGCTAGGAGAGTGAGAGAGAACAGGCAGGCAGTGGAGAGGCTAGGAGAGTGAGAGAGAACAGGCTAGCAGTGGAGAGGCTAGGAGGGTGAGAGAACAGGCTAGCAGTGGAGAGGCTAGGAGAGTGAGAGAGAACAGGCTAGCAGTGGAGAGGCTAGGAGGGTGAGAGAACAGGCTAGCAGTGGAGAGGCTAGGAGCGTGAGAGAACAGGCTAGCAGTGGAGAGGCTAGGAGAGTGAGAGAACAGGCTAGCAGTGGAGAGGCTAGGAGGGTGAGAGAACAGGCTAGCAGTGGAGAGGCTAGGAGCGTGAGAGAACAGGCTAGCAGTGGAGAGGCTAGGAGAGAGAGAACAAGCTAGCAGTGGAGAGGCTAGGAGCGTGAGAGAACAGGCTAGCAGTGGAGAGGCCAGGAGGGTAGAGAACAGGCTAGCAGTGGAGAGGCTAGGAGCGTGAGAGAGAACAGGCTAGCAGTGGAGAGGCTAGGAGAGAGAGAGAGAGAACAGGCGAGCAGTGGAGAGGCTAGGAGAGTGAGAGAGAACAGGCTAGCAGTGGAGAGGCTAGGAGAGGGTGAGAAAACAGGCTAGCAGTGGAGAGGCTAGGAGAGGGTGAGAGAACAGGCTAGCAGTGGAGAGGCTAGGAGAGTGAGAGAACAGGCTAGCAGTGGAGAGGCTTGGAGAGAGAGAACAGGGCAGCAGTGGAGAGGCTAGGAGCGTGAGAGAGAACAGGCTAGCAGTGGAGAGGCTAGGAGCGTGAGAGAACAGGCTAGCAGTGGAGAGGCTAAGGAGAGTGAGAGAACAGGCTAGCAGTAGAGAGGCTAGGAGTGTGAGAGAGAACAGGCTAGCAGTGGAGAGGCTAAGGAGTGTGAAAGAACAGGCTAGCAGTGGAGAGGCTAGGAGGGTGAGAGAACAGGCTAGCAGTGGAGAGGCTAGGAGCGTGAGAGAACAGGCTAGCAGTAGAGAGGCTAGGAGAGAGAGAGTAGGCTAGCAGTGGAGAGGCTAGGAGCGTGAGAGAACAGGCTAGCAGTGGAGAGGCCAGGAGGGTGAGAGAACAGGCTAGCAGTGGAGAGGCTAGGAGCGTGAGAGGGAACAGGCTAGCAGTAGAGAGGCTAGGAGAGAGAGAGAGAACAGGCGAGCAGTGGAGAGGCTAGGAGAGTGAGAGAGAACAGGCTAGCAGTGGAGAGGCTAGGAGAGGGTGAGAGAACAGGCTAGCAGTGGAGAGGCTAGGAGAGGGTGAGAGAACAGGCTAGCAGTAGAGAGGCTAGGAGAGTGAGAGAACAGGCTAGCAGTGGAGAGGCTTGGAGAGAGAGAACAGGGCAGCAGTGGAGAGGCTAGGAGCGTGAGAGAGAACAGGCTAGCAGTGGAGAGGCTAGGAGCGTGAGAGAACAGGCTAGCAGTGGAGAGGCTAAGGAGAGTGAGAGAACAGGCTATCAGTAGAGAGGCTAGGAGCGTGAGAGAGAACAGGCTAGCAGTGGAGAGGCTAGGAGAGTGAGAGAGAACAGGCTAGCAGTGGAGAGGCTAAGGAGCGTGAGAGAACAGGCTAGCAGTGGAGAGGCTAGAAGAGTGAGAAAGAACAGGCTAGCAGTGGAGAGGCTAGGAGAGTGAGAGAGAACAAGCTAGCAGTGGAGAGGCTAGGAGAGGGTGAGAGAACAGGCTAGCAGTGGAGAGGCTAGGAGAGGGTGAGAGAACAGGCTAGCAGTGGAGAGGCTAGGAGAGTGAGAGAACAGGCTAGCAGTGGAGCGGCTTGGAGAGAGAGAACAGGGCAGCAGTGGAGAGGCTAGGAGCGTGAGAGAGAACAGGCTAGCAGTGGAGAGACTAGGAGCGTGAGAGAACAGGCTAGCAGTGGAGAGGCTAGGAGCGTGAGAGAGAACTGGCTAGCAGTGAAGAGGCTAGGAGAGTGAGAGAGAACAGGCAGGCAGTGGAGAGGCTAGGAGAGTGAGAGAGAACAGGCTAGCAGTGGAGAGGCTAGGAGGGTGAGAGAACAGGCTAGCAGTGGAGAGGCTAGGAGCGTGAGAGAACAGGCTAGCAGTGGAGAGGCTAGGAGGGTGAGAGAACAGGCTAGCAGTGGAGAGGCTAGGAGCGTGAGAGAACAGGCTAGCAGTGGAGAGGCTAAGGAGCGTGAGAGAACAGGCTAGCAGTGTAGAGGCTAGAAGAGTGAGAGAGAACAGGCTAGCAGTGGAGAGGCTAGGAGAGTGAGAGAGAACAGGCTAGCAGTGGAGAGGCTACGAGAGGGGGTGAGAGAACAGGCTAGCAGTGGAGAGGCTAGGAGAGTGAGAGAACAGGCTAGCAGTGGAGAGGCTTGGAGAGAGAGAACAGGGCAGCAGTGGAGAGGCTAGGAGCGTGAGAGAGAACAGGCTAGCAGTGGAGAGGCTAGGAGCGTGAGAGAACAGGCTAGCAGTGGAGAGGCTAGGAGCGTGAGAGAGAACAGGCTAGCAGTGAAGAGGCTAGGAGCGTGAGAGAACAGGCTAGCAGTGGAGAGGCTAAGGAGAGTGAGAGAACAGGCTATCAATAGAGAGGCTAGGAGCGTGAGAGAGAACAGGCTAGCAGTGGAGAGGCTAGGAGAGTGAGAGAGAACAGGCTAGCAGTGGAGAGGCTAAGGAGCGTGAGAGAACAGGCTAGCAGTGGAGAGGCTAGAAGAGTGAGAGAGAACAAGCTAGCAGTGGAGAGGCTAGGAGAGGGTGAGAGAACAGGCTAGCAGTGGAGAGGCTAGGAGAGGGTGAGAGAACAGGCTAGCAGTGGAGAGGCTAGGAGAGTGAGAGAACAGGCTAGCAGTGGAGCGGCTTGGAGAGAGAGAACAGGGCAGCAGTGGAGAGGCTAGGAGCGTGAGAGAGAACAGGCTAGCAGTGGAGAGACTAGGAGCGTGAGAGAACAGGCTAGCAGTGGAGAGGCTAGGAGCGTGAGAGAACAGGCTAGCAGTGGAGAGGCTAGGAGGGTGAGAGAACAGGCTAGCAGTAGAGAGGCTAGGAGAGTGAGAGAACAGGCTAGCAGTGGAGAGGCTTGGAGAGAGAGAACAGGGCAGCAGTGGAGAGGCTAGGAGCGTGAGAGAGAACAGGCTAGCAGTGGAGAGACTAGGAGCGTGAGAGAACAGGCTAGCAGTGGAGAGGCTAGGAGCGTGAGAGAACAGGCTAGCAGTGGAGAGGCTAGGAGGGTGAGAGAACAGGCTAGCAGTAGAGAGGCTAAGGAGAGTGAGAGAACAGGCTATCAGTAGAGAGGCTAGGAGCGTGAGAGAGAACAGGCAAGCAGTGGAGAGGCTAGGAGCGTGAGAGAACAGGCTAGCAGTGGAGAGGCTAGGAGCGTGAGAGAACAGGCTAGCAGTAGAGAGGCTAGGAGCGTGAGAGAGAACAGGCTAGGAGTGGAGAGGCTAGGAGAGTGAGAGATAACAGGCTAGCAGTGGAGAGGCTAGGAGAGTGAGAGAGAACAGGCTAGCAGTGGAGAGGCTAGGAGAGTGAGAGAACAGGCTAGCAGTGGAGAGACTAGGAGAGTGAGAGCACAGGCTAGCAGTGGAGGAGACTAGGAGCGTGAGAGAACAGGCTAGCAGTAGAGAGGCTAGGAGCGTGAGAGAAAACAGGCAGGCAGTGGAGAGGCTAGGAGAGTGAGAGAACAGGCTAGCAGTGGAGAGGCTAGGAGAGGGTGAGAGAACAGGCTAGCAGTGGAGAGGCTAGGAGCGTGAGAGAACAGGCTAGCAGTGGAGAGGCTAGGAGAGAGAGAACAGGCTAGCAGTGGAGAGGCTAGGAGCGTGAGAGAACAGGCTAGCAGTGGAGAGGCCAGGAGGTTGAGAGAACAGGCTAGCAGTGGAGAGGCTAGGAAGGTGAGAGAACAGGCTAGCAGTGGAGAGGCTTGGAGAGAGAGAACAGGGCAGCAGTGGAGAGGCTAGGAGCGTGAGAGAGAACAGGCTAGCAGTGGAGAGGCTAGGAGCGTGAGAGAACAGGCTAGCAGTGGAGAGACTAAGGAGAGTGAGAGAACAGGCTAGCAGTAGAGAGGCTAGGAGCGTGAGAGAGAACAGGCTAGCAGTGGAGAGGCTAGGAGAGTGAGAGAGAGAACAGGCTAGCAGTGGAGAGGCTAAGGAGCGTGAGAGAACAGGCTAGCAGTGGAGAGGCTAGGAGCGTGAGAGAACAGGCTAGCAGTAGAGAGGCTAGGAGGGTGAGAGAGAACAGGCGAGCCGTGGAGAGGCTATGAGAGTGAGAGAACAGGCTAGCAGTAGAGAGGCTAGGAGCGTGAGAGAGAACAGGCTAGCAGTGGAGAGGCTAGGAGAGTGAGAGAGAACAGGCTAGCAGTGGAGAGGCTAGGAGAGTGAGAGAGAACAGGCTAGCAGTGGAGAGGCTAGGAGAGAGAGAACAGGCTAGCAGTGGAGAGGCTAGGAGAGTGAGAGCACAGGCTAGCAGTGGAGAGGCTAGGAGAGTGAGAGAACAGGCTAGCAGTGGAGAGGCTAGGAGCGTGAGAGAATAGGCTAGCAGTAGAGAGGCTAGGAGCGTGAGAGAGAACAGGCAGGCAGTGGAGAGGCTAGGAAAGTGAGAGAGAACAGGCTAGCAGTGGAGAGGCTAGGAGAGTGAGAGAGAACAGGCTAGCAGTGGAGAGGCTAGGAGGGTGAGAGAACAGGCTAGCAGTGGAGAGGCTAGGAGCGTGAGAGAACAGGCTAGCAGTGGAGAGGCTAGGAGAGAGAGAACAGGCTAGCAGTGGAGAGGCTAGGAGCGTGAGAGAACAGGCTAGCAGTGGAGAGGCTAGGAGTGTGAGAGAACAGGCTAGCAGTAGAGAGGCTAGGAGGGTGAGAGAGAACAGGCTAGCCGTGGAGAGGCTGAGAGTGAGAGAACAGGCTAGCAGTAGAGAGGCTAGGAGCGTGAGCGAACAGGCTAGCAGTGGAGAGGCTAGGAGAGTGAGAGATAACAGGCTAGCAGTGGAGAGGCTAGGAGAGTGAGAGAGAACAGGCTAGCAGTGCAGAGGCTAGGAGAGAGAGAACAGGCTAGCAGTGGAGAGGCTAGGAGAGTGAGAGAACAGGCTAGCAGTGGAGAGGCTAGGAGAGTGAGAGAACAGGCTAGCAGTGGAGAGGCTAGGAGAGTGAGAGAACAGGCTAGCAGTGGAGAGGCTAGGAGAGTGAGAGAACAGGCTAGCAGTGGAGAGGCTAGGAGGGTGAGAGAACAGGCTAGCAGTGGAGTGGCTAGGAGCGTGAGAGAACAGGCTAGCAGTAGAGAGGCTAGGAGAGAGAGAATAGGCTAGCAGTGGAGAGGCTAGGAGCGTGAGAGAACAGGCTAGCAGTGGAGAGGCCAGGAGGGTGAGAGAACAGGCTAGCAGTGGAGAGGCTAGGAGCGTGAGAGAGAACAGGCTAGCAGTAGAGAGGCTAGGAGAGAGAGAACAGGCGAGCAGTGGAGAGGCTAGGAGAGTGAGAGAGAACAGGCTAGCAGTGGAGAGGCTAGGAGAGGGTGAGAGAACAGGCTAGCAGTGGAGAGGCTAGGAGAGGGTGAGAGAACAGGCTAGCAGTAGAGAGGCTAGGAGAGTGAGAGAACAGGCTAGCAGTGGAGAGGCTTGGAGAGAGAGAACAGGGCAGCAGTGGAGAGGCTAGGAGCGTGAGAGAGAACAGGCAAGCAGTGGAGAGGCTAGGAGCATGAGAGAACAGGCTAGCAGTGGAGAGGCTAGGAGCGTGAGAGAACAGGCTAGCAGTAGAGAGGCTAGGAGCGTGAGAGAGAACAGGCTAGGAGTGGAGAGGCTAGGAGAGTGAGAGATAACAGGCTAGCAGTGGAGAGGCTAGGAGAGTGAGAGAGAACAGGCTAGCAGTGGAGAGGCTAGGAGAGTGAGAGAACAGGCTAGCAGTGGAGAGACTAGGAGAGTGAGAGCACAGGCTAGCAGTGGAGAGACTAGGAGCGTGAGAGAACAGGCTAGCAGTAGAGAGGCTAGGAGCGTGAGAGAAAACAGGCAGGCAGTGGAGAGGCTAGGAGAGTGAGAGAACAGGCTAGCAGTGGAGAGGCTAGGAGAGGGTGAGAGAACAGGCTAGCAGTGGAGAGGCTAGGAGCGTGAGAGAACAGGCTAGCAGTGGAGAGGCTAGGAGAGAGAGAACAGGCTAGCAGTGGAGAGGCTAGGAGCGTGAGAGAACAGGCTAGCAGTGGAGAGGCCAGGAGGTTGAGAGAACAGGCTAGCAGTGGAGAGGCTTGGAGAGAGAGAACAGGGCAGCAGTGGAGAGGCTAGGAGCGTGAGAGAGAACAGGCTAGCAGTGGAGAGGCTAGGAGCGTGAGAGAACAGGCTAGCAGTGGAGAGACTAAGGAGAGTGAGAGAACAGGCTAGCAGTAGAGAGGCTAGGAGCGTGAGAGAGAACAGGCTAGCAGTGGAGAGGCTAGGAGAGTGAGAGAGAACAGGCTAGCAGTGGAGAGGCTAGGAGAGAGAGAACAGGCTAGCAGTGGAGAGGCTAGGAGAGTGAGAGCACAGGCTAGCAGTGGAGAGGCTAGGAGAGTGAGAGAACAGGCTAGCAGTGGAGAGGCTAGGAGCGTGAGAGAATAGGCTAGCAGTAGAGAGGCTAGGAACGTGAGAGAGAACAGGCAGGCAGTGGAGAGGCTAGGAAAGTGAGAGAGAACAGGCTAGCAGTGGAGAGGCTAGGAGGGTGAGAGAACAGGCTAGCAGTGGAGAGGCTAGGAGAGTGAGAGAGAACAGGCTAGCAGTGGAGAGGCTAGGAGCGTGAGGGAACAGGCTAGCAGTAGAGAGGCTAGGAGCGTGAGAGAGAACAGGCTAGCAGTGGAGAGGCTAGGAGGGTGAGAGAACAGGCTAGCAGTGGAGAGGCTAGGAGCGTGAGAGAGAACAGGCTAGCAGTGGAGAGGCTAGGAGAGTGAGAGAACAGGCTAGCAGTGGAGAGACTAGGAGAGTGAGAGCACAGGCTAGCAGTGGAGAGACTAGGAGCGTGAGAGAACAGGCTAGCAGTAGAGAGGCTAGGAGCGTGAGAGAAAACAGGCAGGCAGTGGAGAGGCTAGGAGAGTGAGAGAACAGGCTAGCAGTGGAGAGGCTAGGAGAGGGTGAGAGAACAGGCTAGCAGTGGAGAGGCTAGGAGCGTGAGAGAACAGGCTAGCAGTGGAGAGGCTAGGAGAGAGAGAACAGGCTAGCAGTGGAGAGGCTAGGAGCGTGAGAGAACAGGCTAGCAGTGGAGAGGCCAGGAGGTTGAGAGAACAGGCTAGCAGTGGAGAGGCTTGGAGAGAGAGAACAGGGCAGCAGTGGAGAGGCTAGGAGCGTGAGAGAGAACAGGCTAGCAGTGGAGAGGCTAGGAGCGTGAGAGAACAGGCTAGCAGTGGAGAGACTAAGGAGAGTGAGAGAACAGGCTAGCAGTAGAGAGGCTAGGAGCGTGAGAGAGAACAGGCTAGCAGTGGAGAGGCTAGGAGAGTGAGAGAGAACAGGCTAGCAGTGGAGAGGCTAGGAGAGAGAGAACAGGCTAGCAGTGGAGAGGCTAGGAGAGTGAGAGCACAGGCTAGCAGTGGAGAGGCTAGGAGAGTGAGAGAACAGGCTAGCAGTGGAGAGGCTAGGAGCGTGAGAGAATAGGCTAGCAGTAGAGAGGCTAGGAGCGTGAGAGAGAACAGGCAGGCAGTGGAGAGGCTAGGAAAGTGAGAGAGAACAGGCTAGCAGTGGAGAGGCTAGGAGGGTGAGAGAACAGGCTAGCAGTGGAGAGGCTAGGAGAGTGAGAGAGAACAGGCTAGCAGTGGAGAGGCTAGGAGCGTGAGGGAACAGGCTAGCAGTAGAGAGGCTAGGAGCGTGAGAGAGAACAGGCTAGCAGTGGAGAGGCTAGGAGGGTGAGAGAACAGGCTAGCAGTGGAGAGGCTAGGAGCGTGAGAGAGAACAGGCTAGCAGTGGAGAGGCTAGGAGAGTGAGAGAGAACAGGCTAGCAGTGGAGAGGCTAGGAGGGTGAGAGAACAGGCTAGCAGTGGAGAGGCTAGGAGCGTGAGAGAACAGGCTAGCAGTGGAGAGGCTAGGAGAGAGAGAACAGGCTAGCAGTGGAGAGGCTAGGAGCGTGAGAGAACAGGCTAGCAGTGGAGAGGCTAGGAGTGAGAGAGAACAGGCTAGCAGTAGAGAGGCTAGGAGGGTGAGAGAGAACAGGCTAGCCGTGGAGAGGCTGAGAGTGAGAGAACAGGCTAGCAGTAGAGAGGCTAGGAGCGTGAGCGAACAGGCTAGCAGTGGAGAGGCTAGGAGAGTGAGAGATAACAGGCTAGCAGTGGAGAGGCTAGGAGAGTGAGAGAGAACAGGCTAGCAGTGGAGAGGCTAGGAGAGAGAGAACAGGCTAGCAGTGGAGAGGCTAGGAGAGTGAGAGAACAGGCTAGCAGTGGAGAGGCTAGGAGAGTGAGAGAACAGGCTAGCAGTGGAGAGGCTAGGAGAGTGAGAGAACAGGCTAGCAGTGGAGAGGCTAGGAGAGTGAGAGAACAGGCTAGCAGTGGAGAGGCTAGGAGGGTGAGAGAACAGGCTAGCAGTGGAGTGGCTAGGAGCGTGAGAGAACAGGCTAGCAGTAGAGAGGCTAGGAGAGAGAGAATAGGCTAGCAGTGGAGAGGCTAGGAGCGTGAGAGAACAGGCTAGCAGTGGAGAGGCCAGGAGGGTGAGAGAACAGGCTAGCAGTGGAGAGGCTAGGAGCGTGAGAGAGAACAGGCTAGCAGTAGAGAGGCTAGGAGAGAGAGAACAGGCGAGCAGTGGAGAGGCTAGGAGAGTGAGAGAGAACAGGCTAGCAGTGGAGAGGCTAGGAGAGGGTGAGAGAACAGGCTAGCAGTGGAGAGGCTAGGAGAGGGTGAGAGAACAGGCTAGCAGTAGAGAGGCTAGGAGAGTGAGAGAACAGGCTAGCAGTGGAGAGGCTTGGAGAGAGAGAACAGGGCAGCAGTGGAGAGGCTAGGAGCGTGAGAGAGAACAGGCAAGCAGTGGAGAGGCTAGGAGCGTGAGAGAACAGGCTAGCAGTGGAGAGGCTAGGAGCGTGAGAGAACAGGCTAGCAGTAGAGAGGCTAGGAGCGTGAGAGAGAACAGGCTAGGAGTGGAGAGGCTAGGAGAGTGAGAGAGAACAGGCTAGCAGTGGAGAGGCTAGGAGAGTGAGAGAACAGGCTAGCAGTGGAGAGACTAGGAGAGTGAGAGCACAGGCTAGCAGTGGAGAGACTAGGAGCGTGAGAGAACAGGCTAGCAGTAGAGAGGCTAGGAGCGTGAGAGAAAACAGGCAGGCAGTGGAGAGGCTAGGAGAGTGAGAGAACAGGCTAGCAGTGGAGAGGCTAGGAGAGGGTGAGAGAACAGGCTAGCAGTGGAGAGGCTAGGAGCGTGAGAGAACAGGCTAGCAGTGGAGAGGCTAGGAGAGAGAGAACAGGCTAGCAGTGGAGAGGCTAGGAGCGTGAGAGAACAGGCTAGCAGTGGAGAGGCCAGGAGGTTGAGAGAACAGGCTAGCAGTGGAGAGGCTTGGAGAGAGAGAACAGGGCAGCAGTGGAGAGGCTAGGAGCGTGAGAGAGAACAGGCTAGCAGTGGAGAGGCTAGGAGCGTGAGAGAACAGGCTAGCAGTGGAGAGACTAAGGAGAGTGAGAGAACAGGCTAGCAGTAGAGAGGCTAGGAGCGTGAGAGAGAACAGGCTAGCAGTGGAGAGGCTAGGAGAGTGAGAGAGAGAACAGGCTAGCAGTGGAGAGGCTAAGGAGCGTGAGAGAACAGGCTAGCAGTGGAGAGGCTAGGAGCGTGAGAGAACAGGCTAGCAGTAGAGAGGCTAGGAGGGTGAGAGAGAACAGGCGAGCCGTGGAGAGGCTATGAGAGTGAGAGAACAGGCTAGCAGTAGAGAGGCTAGGAGCGTGAGAGAGAACAGGCTAGCAGTGGAGAGGCTAGGAGAGTGAGAGAGAACAGGCTAGCAGTGGAGAGGCTAGGAGAGAGAGAACAGGCTAGCAGTGGAGAGGCTAGGAGAGTGAGAGCACAGGCTAGCAGTGGAGAGGCTAGGAGAGTGAGAGAACAGGCTAGCAGTGGAGAGGCTAGGAGCGTGAGAGAATAGGCTAGCAGTAGAGAGGCTAGGAGCGTGAGAGAGAACAGGCTAGCAGTGGAGAGGCTAGGAGGGTGAGAGAACAGGCTAGCAGTGGAGAGGCTAGGAGCGTGAGAGAACAGGCTAGCAGTGGAGAGGCTAGGAGAGTGAGAGAGAACAGGCAGGCAGTGGAGAGGCTAGGAAAGTGAGAGAGAACAGGCTAGCAGTGGAGAGGCTAGGAGGGTGAGAGAACAGGCTAGCAGTGGAGAGGCTAGGAGAGTGAGAGAGAACAGGCTAGCAGTAGAGAGGCTAGGAGCGTGAGAGAGAACAGGCTAGCAGTGGAGAGGCTAGGAGCGTGAGAGAGAACAGGCTAGCAGTGGAGAGGCTAGGAGGGTGAGAGAACAGGCTAGCAGTGGAGAGGCTAGGAGCGTGAGAGAGAACAGGCTAGCAGTGGAGAGGCTAGGAGAGTGAGAGAGAACAGGCTAGCAGTGGAGAGGCTAGGAGGGTGAGAGAACAGGCTAGCAGTGGAGAGGCTAGGAGCGTGAGAGAACAGGCTAGCAGTGGAGAGGCTAGGAGAGAGAGAACAGGCTAGCAGTGGAGAGGCTAGGAGCGTGAGAGAACAGGCTAGCAGTGGAGAGGCTAGGAGTGTGAGAGAACAGGCTAGCAGTAGAGAGGCTAGGAGGGTGAGAGAGAACAGGCTAGCCGTGGAGAGGCTATGAGAGTGAGAGAACAGGCTAGCAGTAGAGAGGCTAGGAGTGTGAGCGAACAGGCTAGCAGTGGAGAGGCTAGGAGAGTGAGAGATAACAGGCTAGCAGTGGAGAGGCTAGGAGAGTGAGAGAGAACAGGCTAGCAGTGGAGAGGCTAGGAGAGAGAGAACAGGCTAGCAGTGGAGAGGCTAGGAGAGTGAGAGAACAGGCTAGCAGTGGAGAGGCTAGGAGAGTGAGAGAACAGGCTAGCAGTGGAGAGGCTAGGAGAGTGAGAGAACAGGCTAGCAGTGGAGAGGCTAGGAGAGTGAGAGAACAGGCTAGCAGTGAAGAGGCTAGGAGCGTGAGAGAACAGGCTAGCAGTAGAGAGGCTAGGAGCGTGAGAGAGAACAGGCTAGCAGTGGAGAGGCTAGGAAGGTGAGAGAACAGGCTAGCAGTGGAGAGGCTAGGAGGGTGAGAGAACAGGCTAGCAGTGGAGAGGCTAGGAGAGTGAGAGAACAGGCTAGCAGTGGAGAGGCTAGGAGCGTGAGAGAACAGGCTAGCAGTGGAGAGGCTAGGAGAGTGAGAACAGGCTAGCAGTGGAGAGGCTAGGAGCGTGAGAGAACAGGCTAGCAGTGGAGAGGCCAGGAGGGTGAGAGAACAGGCTAGCAGTGGAGAGGCTTGGAGAGAGAGAACAGGGCAGCAGTGGAGAGGCTAGGAGCGTGAGAGAGAACAGGCTAGCAGTGGAGAGGCTAGGAGCGTGAGAGAACAGGCTAGCAGTGGAGAGACTAAGGAGAGTGAGAGAACAGGCTAGCAGTAGAGAGGCTAGGAGCGTGAGAGAGAACAGGCTAGCAGTGGAGAGGCTAGGAGAGTGAGAGAGAGAACAGGCTAGCAGTGGAGAGGCTAAGGAGCGTGAGAGAACAGGCTAGCAGTGGAGAGGCTAGGAGCGTGAGAGAACAGGCTAGCAGTAGAGAGGCTAGGAGGGTGAGAGAGAACAGGCGAGCCGTGGAGAGGCTATGAGAGTGAGAGAACAGGCTAGCAGTAGAGAGGCTAGGAGCGTGAGAGAGAACAGGCTAGCAGTGGAGAGGCTAGGAGAGTGAGAGAACAGGCTAGCAGTGAAGAGGCTAGGAGCGTGAGAGAACAGGCTAGCAGTAGAGAGGCTAGGAGCGTGAGAGAGAACAGGCTAGCAGTGGAGAGGCTAGGAAGGTGAGAGAACAGGCTAGCAGTGGAGAGGCTAGGAGGGTGAGAGAACAGGCTAGCAGTGGAGAGGCTAGGAGAGTGAGAGAACAGGCTAGCAGTGGAGAGGCTAGGAGCGTGAGAGAACAGGCTAGCAGTGGAGAGGCTAGGAGAGTGAGAACAGGCTAGCAGTGGAGAGGCTAGGAGCGTGAGAGAACAGGCTAGCAGTGGAGAGGCCAGGAGGGTGAGAGAACAGGCTAGCAGTGGAGAGGCTTGGAGAGAGAGAACAGGGCAGCAGTGGAGAGGCTAGGAGCGTGAGAGAGAACAGGCTAGCAGTGGAGAGGCTAGGAGCGTGAGAGAACAGGCTAGCAGTGGAGAGACTAAGGAGAGTGAGAGAACAGGCTAGCAGTAGAGAGGCTAGGAGCGTGAGAGAGAACAGGCTAGCAGTGGAGAGGCTAGGAGAGTGAGAGAGAGAACAGGCTAGCAGTGGAGAGGCTAAGGAGCGTGAGAGAACAGGCTAGCAGTGGAGAGGCTAGGAGCGTGAGAGAACAGGCTAGCAGTAGAGAGGCTAGGAGGGTGAGAGAGAACAGGCGAGCCGTGGAGAGGCTATGAGAGTGAGAGAACAGGCTAGCAGTAGAGAGGCTAGGAGCGTGAGAGAGAACAGGCTAGCAGTGGAGAGGCTAGGAGAGTGAGAGAGAACAGGCTAGCAGTGGAGAGGCTAGGAGAGAGAGAACAGGCTAGCAGTGGAGAGGCTAGGAGAGTGAGAGAACAGGCTAGCAGTGGAGAGGCTAGGAGCGTGAGAGAATAGGCTAGCAGTAGAGAGGCTAGGAGCGTGAGAGAGAACAGGCTAGCAGTGGAGAGGCTAGGAGGGTGAGAGAACAGGCTAGCAGTGGAGAGGCTAGGAGCGTGAGAGAACAGGCTAGCAGTGGAGAGGCTAGGAGAGTGAGAGAGAACAGGCAGGCAGTGGAGAGGCTAGGAAAGTGAGAGAGAACAGGCTAGCAGTGGAGAGGCTAGGAGGGTGAGAGAACAGGCTAGCAGTGGAGAGGCTAGGAGAGTGAGATAGAACAGGCTAGCAGTGGAGAGGCTAGGAGAGTGAGAGAGAACAGGCTAGCAGTGGAGAGGCTAGGAGAGAGAGAACAGGCTAGCAGTGGAGAGGCTAGGAGAGTGAGAGAACAGGCTAGCAGTGGAGAGGCTAGGAGAGTGAGAGAACAGGCTAGCAGTGGAGAGGCTAGGAGAGTGAGAGAACAGGCTAGCAGTGGAGAGGCTAGGAGAGTGAGAGAACAGGCTAGCAGTGGAGAGGCTAGGAGGGTGAGAGAACAGGCTAGCAGTGGAGTGGCTAGGAGCGTGAGAGAACAGGCTAGCAGTAGAGAGGCTAGGAGAGAGAGAATAGGCTAGCAGTGGAGAGGCTAGGAGCGTGAGAGAACAGGCTAGCAGTGGAGAGGCCAGGAGGGTGAGAGAACAGGCTAGCAGTGGAGAGGCTAGGAGCGTGAGAGAGAACAGGCTAGCAGTAGAGAGGCTAGGAGAGAGAGAACAGGCGAGCAGTGGAGAGGCTAGGAGAGTGAGAGAGAACAGGCTAGCAGTGGAGAGGCTAGGAGAGGGTGAGAGAACAGGCTAGCAGTGGAGAGGCTAGGAGAGGGTGAGAGAACAGGCTAGCAGTAGAGAGGCTAGGAGAGTGAGAGAACAGGCTAGCAGTGGAGAGGCTTGGAGAGAGAGAACAGGGCAGCAGTGGAGAGGCTAGGAGCGTGAGAGAGAACAGGCAAGCAGTGGAGAGGCTAGGAGCGTGAGAGAACAGGCTAGCAGTGGAGAGGCTAGGAGCGTGAGAGAACAGGCTAGCAGTAGAGAGGCTAGGAGCGTGAGAGAGAACAGGCTAGGAGTGGAGAGGCTAGGAGAGTGAGAGATAACAGGCTAGCAGTGGAGAGGCTAGGAGAGTGAGAGAGAACAGGCTAGCAGTGGAGAGGCTAGGAGAGTGAGAGAACAGGCTAGCAGTGGAGAGACTAGGAGAGTGAGAGCACAGGCTAGCAGTGGAGAGACTAGGAGCGTGAGAGAACAGGCTAGCAGTGGAGAGGCTAGGAGAGAGAGAACAGGCTAGCAGTGGAGAGGCTAGGAGCGTGAGAGAACAGGCTAGCAGTGGAGAGGCCAGGAGGTTGAGAGAACAGGCTAGCAGTGGAGAGGCTTGGAGAGAGAGAACAGGGCAGCAGTGGAGAGGCTAGGAGCGTGAGAGAGAACAGGCTAGCAGTGGAGAGGCTAGGAGCGTGAGAGAACAGGCTAGCAGTGGAGAGACTAAGGAGAGTGAGAGAACAGGCTAGCAGTAGAGAGGCTAGGAGCGTGAGAGAGAACAGGCTAGCAGTGGAGAGGCTAGGAGAGTGAGAGAGAGAACAGGCTAGCAGTGGAGAGGCTAAGGAGCGTGAGAGAACAGGCTAGCAGTGGAGAGGCTAGGAGCGTGAGAGAACAGGCTAGCAGTAGAGAGGCTAGGAGGGTGAGAGAGAACAGGCGAGCCGTGGAGAGGCTATGAGAGTGAGAGAACAGGCTAGCAGTAGAGAGGCTAGGAGCGTGAGAGAGAACAGGCTAGCAGTGGAGAGGCTAGGAGAGTGAGAGAGAACAGGCTAGCAGTGGAGAGGCTAGGAGAGTGAGAGAGAACAGGCTAGCAGTGGAGAGGCTAGGAGAGAGAGAACAGGCTAGCAGTGGAGAGGCTAGGAGAGTGAGAGCACAGGCTAGCAGTGGAGAGGCTAGGAGAGTGAGAGAACAGGCTAGCAGTGGAGAGGCTAGGAGCGTGAGAGAATAGGCTAGCAGTAGAGAGGCTAGGAGCGTGAGAGAGAACAGGCTAGCAGTGGAGAGGCTAGGAGGGTGAGAGAACAGGCTAGCAGTGGAGAGGCTAGGAGCGTGAGAGAACAGGCTAGCAGTGGAGAGGCTAGGAGAGTGAGAGAGAACAGGCAGGCAGTGGAGAGGCTAGGAAAGTGAGAGAGAACAGGCTAGCAGTGGAGAGGCTAGGAGGGTGAGAGAACAGGCTAGCAGTGGAGAGGCTAGGAGAGTGAGAGAGAACAGGCTAGCAGTGGAGAGGCTAGGAGCGTGAGGGAACAGGCTAGCAGTAGAGAGGCTAGGAGCGTGAGAGAGAACAGGCTAGCAGTGGAGAGGCTAGGAGGGTGAGAGAACAGGCTAGCAGTGGAGAGGCTAGGAGCGTGAGAGAGAACAGGCTAGCAGTGGAGAGGCTAGGAGAGTGAGAGAGAACAGGCTAGCAGTGGAGAGGCTAGGAGGGTGAGAGAACAGGCTAGCAGTGGAGAGGCTAGGAGCGTGAGAGAACAGGCTAGCAGTGGAGAGGCTAGGAGAGAGAGAACAGGCTAGCAGTGGAGAGGCTAGGAGCGTGAGAGAACAGGCTAGCAGTGGAGAGGCTAGGAGTGTGAGAGAACAGGCTAGCAGTAGAGAGGCTAGGAGGGTGAGAGAGAACAGGCTAGCCGTGGAGAGGCTATGAGAGTGAGAGAACAGGCTAGCAGTAGAGAGGCTAGGAGCGTGAGCGAACAGGCTAGCAGTGGAGAGGCTAGGAGAGTGAGAGATAACAGGCTAGCAGTGGAGAGGCTAGGAGAGTGAGAGAGAACAGGCTAGCAGTGGAGAGGCTAGGAGAGAGAGAACAGGCTAGCAGTGGAGAGGCTAGGAGAGTGAGAGAACAGGCTAGCAGTGGAGAGGCTAGGAGAGTGAGAGAACAGGCTAGCAGTGGAGAGGCTAGGAGAGTGAGAGAACAGGCTAGCAGTGGAGAGGCTAGGAGAGTGAGAGAACAGGCTAGCAGTGAAGAGGCTAGGAGCGTGAGAGAACAGGCTAGCAGTAGAGAGGCTAGGAGCGTGAGAGAGAACAGGCTAGCAGTGGAGAGGCTAGGAAGGTGAGAGAACAGGCTAGCAGTGGAGAGGCTAGGAGGGTGAGAGAACAGGCTAGCAGTGGAGAGGCTAGGAGAGTGAGAGAACAGGCTAGCAGTGGAGAGGCTAGGAGCGTGAGAGAACAGGCTAGCAGTGGAGAGGCTAGGAGAGTGAGAACAGGCTAGCAGTGGAGAGGCTAGGAGCGTGAGAGAACAGGCTAGCAGTGGAGAGGCCAGGAGGGTGAGAGAACAGGCTAGCAGTGGAGAGGCTTGGAGAGAGAGAACAGGGCAGCAGTGGAGAGGCTAGGAGCGTGAGAGACAACAGGCTAGCAGTGGAGAGGCTAGGAGCGTGAGAGAACAGGCTAGCAGTGGAGAGACTAAGGAGAGTGAGAGAACAGGCTAGCAGTAGAGAGGCTAGGAGCGTGAGAGAGAACAGGCTAGCAGTGGAGAGGCTAGGAGAGTGAGAGAGAGAACAGGCTAGCAGTGGAGAGGCTAAGGAGCGTGAGAGAACAGGCTAGCAGTGGAGAGGCTAGGAGCGTGAGAGAACAGGCTAGCAGTAGAGAGGCTAGGAGGGTGAGAGAGAACAGGCGAGCCGTGGAGAGGCTATGAGAGTGAGAGAACAGGCTAGCAGTAGAGAGGCTAGGAGCGTGAGAGAGAACAGGCTAGCAGTGGAGAGGCTAGGAGAGTGAGAGAGAACAGGCTAGCAGTGGAGAGGCTAGGAGAGAGAGAACAGGCTAGCAGTGGAGAGGCTAGGAGAGTGAGAGAACAGGCTAGCAGTGGAGAGGCTAGGAGCGTGAGAGAATAGGCTAGCAGTAGAGAGGCTAGGAGCGTGAGAGAGAACAGGCTAGCAGTGGAGAGGCTAGGAGGGTGAGAGAACAGGCTAGCAGTGGAGAGGCTAGGAGCGTGAGAGAACAGGCTAGCAGTGGAGAGGCTAGGAGAGTGAGAGAGAACAGGCAGGCAGTGGAGAGGCTAGGAAAGTGAGAGAGAACAGGCTAGCAGTGGAGAGGCTAGGAGGGTGAGAGAACAGGCTAGCAGTGGAGAGGCTAGGAGAGTGAGATAGAACAGGCTAGCAGTGGAGAGGCTAGGAGCGTGAGGGAACAGGCTAGCAGTAGAGAGGCTAGGAGCGTGAGAGAGAACAGGCTAGCAGTGGAGAGGCTAGGAGGGTGAGAGAACAGGCTAGCAGTGGAGAGGCTAGGAGCGTGAGAGAGAACAGGCTAGCAGTGGAGAGGCTAGGAGAGTGAGAGAGAACAGGCAGGCAGTGGAGAGGCTAGGAGAGTGAGAGAGAACAGGCTAGCAGTGGAGAGGCTAGGAGGGTGAGAGAACAGGCTAGCAGTGGAGAGGCTAGGAGCGTGAGAGAACAGGCTAGCAGTGGAGAGGCTAGGAGAGAGATAACAGGCTAGCAGTGGAGAGGCTAGGAGCGTGAGAGAACAGGCTAGCAGTGGAGAGGCTAGGAGTGTGAGAGAACAGGCTAGCAGTAGAGAGGCTAGGAGGGTGAGAGAGAACAGGCTAGCCGTGGAGAGGCTATGAGAGTGAGAGAACAGGCTAGCAGTAGAGAGGCTAGGAGCGTGAGAGAACAGGCTAGCAGTGGAGAGGCTAGGAGAGTGAGAGATAACAGGCTAGCAGTGGAGAGGCTAGGAGAGAGAGAGAACAGGCTAGCAGTGGAGAGGCTAGGAGAGAGAGAACAGGCTAGCAGTGGAGAGGCTAGGAGAGTGAGAGAACAGGCTAGCAGTGGAGAGGCTAGGAGAGTGAGAGAACAGGCTAGCAGTGGAGAGGCTAGGAGAGTGAGAGAACAGGCTAGCAGTGGAGAGGCTAGGAGAGTGAGAGAACAGGCTAGCAGTGAAGAGGCTAGGAGCGTGAGAGAACAGGCTAGCAGTAGAGAGGCTAGGAGCGTGAGAGAGAACAGGCTAGCAGTGGAGAGGCTAGGAAGGTGAGAGAACAGGCTAGCAGTGGAGAGGCTAGGAGGGTGAGAGAACAGGCTAGCAGTGGAGAGGCTAGGAGAGTGAGAGAACAGGCTAGCAGTGGAGAGGCTAGGAGCGTGAGAGAACAGGCTAGCAGTGGAGAGGCCAGGAGGGTGAGAGAACAGGCTAGCAGTGGAGAGGCTAGGAGAGTGAGAGATAACAGGCTAGCAGTGGAGAGGCTAGGAGAGAGAGAGGGCAGGCGAGCAGTGGAGAGGCTAGGAGAGGGAGAGAGAACAGGCTAGCAGTGGAGAGGCTAGGAGAGGGTGAGAGAACAGGCTAGCAGTGGAGAGGCTAGGAGAGGGTGAGAGAACAGGCTAGCAGTGGAGAGGCTAGGAGAGTGAGAGAACAAGCTAGCAGTGGAGAGGCTTGGAGAGAGAGAACAGGGCAGCAGTGGAGAGGCTAGGAGCGTGAGAGCACAGGCTAGCAGTAGAGAGGCTAGGAGCGTGAGAGAGAACAGGCTAGCAGTGGAGAGGCTAGGAAGGTGAGAGAACAGGCTAGCAGTGGAGAGGCTAGGAGGGTGAGAGAACAGGCTAGCAGTGGAGAGGCTAGGAGAGTGAGAGAACAGGCTAGCAGTGGAGAGGCTAGGAGGGTGAGAGAACAGGCAGGCAGTGGAGAGGCTAGGAGCGTGAGAGAACAGGCTAGCAGTGGAGAGGCCAGGAGGGTGAGAGAACAGGCTAGCAGTGGAGAGGCTAGGAGCGTGAGAGAGAACAGGCTAGCAGTGGAGAGGCTAGGAGAGAGAGAGAGCAGGCGAGCAGTGGAGAGGCTAGGAGAGGGAGAGAGAACAGGCTAGCAGTGGAGAGGCTAGGAGAGGGTGAGAGAACAGGCTAGCAGTGGAGAGGCTAGGAGAGGGTGAGAGAACAGGCTAGCAGTGGAGAGGCTAGGAGAGTGAGAGAACAGGCTAGCAGTGGAGAGGCTTGGAGAGAGAGAACAGGGCAGCAGTGGAGAGGCTAGGAGCGTGAGAGAGAACAGGCTAGCAGTGGAGAGGCTAGGAGCGTGAGAGAACAGGCTAGCAGTGGAGAGGCTAAGGAGAGTGAGAGAACAGGCTAGCAGTAGAGAGGCTAGGAGCGTGAGAGAGAACAGGCTAGCAGTGGAGAGGCTAGGAGAGTGAGAGAGAGAACAGGCTAGCAGTGGAGAGGCTAAGGAGTGTGAGAGAGAGAACAGGCTAGCAGTGGAGAGGCTAAGGAGTGTGAGAGAACAGGCTAGCAGTGGAGTGGCTAGGAGCGTGAGAGAACAGGCTAGCAGTAGAGAGGCTAGGAGAGAGAGAATAGGCTAGCAGTGGAGAGGCTAGGAGCGTGAGAGAACAGGCTAGCAGTGGAGAGGCCAGGAGGGTGAGAGCACAGGCTAGCAGTGGAGAGGCTAGGAGCGTGAGAGAGAACAGGCTAGCAGTGGAGAGGCTAGGAGAGAGAGAGAGAACAGGCGAGCAGTGGAGAGGCTAGGAGAGTGAGAGAGAACAGGCTAGCAGTGGAGAGGCTAGGAGAGGGTGAGAGAACAGGCTAGCAGTGGAGAGGCTAGGAGAGGGTGAGAGAACAGGCTAGCAGTGGAGAGGCTAGGAGAGTGAGAGAACAGGCTAGCAGTGGAGGCTTGGAGAAAGAGAACAGGGCAGCAGTGGAGAGGCTAGGACCGTGAGAGAGAACAGGCTAGCAGTGGAGAGGCTAGGAGAGTGAGAGAGAGAACAGGCTAGCAGTGGAGAGGCTAAGGAACGTGAGAGAACAGGCTAGCAGTGGAGGCTTGGAGAAAGAGAACAGGGCAGCAGTGGAGAGGCTAGGACCGTGAGAGAGAACAGGCTAGCAGTGGAGAGGCTAGGAGAGTGAGAGAGAGAACAGGCTAGCAGTGGAGAGGCTAAGGAACGTGAGAGAACAGGCTAGCAGTGGAGAGGCTAGGAGAGTGAGAGAGAACAGGCTAGCAGTAGAGAGGCTAGGAGCGTGAGAGAGAACAGGCTAGCAGTGGAGAGGCTAGGAGGGTGAGAGAACAGGCTAGCAGTGGAGAGGCTAGGAGCGTGAGAGGGAACAGGCTAGCAGTGGAGAGGCTAGGAGAGTGAGAGAGAACAGGCAGGCAGTGGAGAGGCTAGGAGAGTGAGAGAGAACAGGCTAGCAGTGGAGAGGCTAGGAGGGTGAGAGAACAGGCTAGCAGTGGAGAGGCTAGGAGGGTGAGAGAACAGGCTAGCAGTGGAGAGGCTAGGAGCATGAGAGAGAACAGGCTAGCAGTGGAGAGGCTAGGAGAGTGAGAGAACAGGCAGGCAGTGGAGAGGCTAGGAGAGTGAGAGAGAACAGGCTAGCAGTGGAGAGGCTAGGAGGGTGAGAGAACAGGCTAGCAGTGGAGAGGCTAGGAGAGTGAGAGAACAGGCTAGCAGTGGAGAGGCTAGGAGGGTGAGAGAACAGGCTAGCAGTGGAGAGGCGAGGAGCGTGAGAGAACAGGCTAGCAGTGGAGAGGCTAGGAGAGAGAGAACAGGCTAGCAGTGGAGAGGCTAGGAGCGTGAGAGAACAGGCTAGTAGTGGAGAGGCCAGGAGGGTGAGAGAACAGGCTAGCAGTGGAGAGGCTTGGAGAGAGAGAACAGGGCAGCAGTGGAGAGGCTAGGAGCGTGAGAGAACAGGCTAGCAGTGGAGAGGCTAAGGAGAGTGAGAGAACAGGCTAGCAGTAGAGAGGCTAGGAGCGTGAGAGAGAACAGGCTAGCAGTGGAGAGGCTAGGAGAGTGAGAGAGAGAACAGGCTAGCAGTGGAGAGGCTAAGGAGCGTGAGAGAACAGGCTAGCAGTGGAGAGGCTAGGAGGGTGAGAGAACTGGCTAGCAGTGGAGAGGCTAGGAGAGTGAGAGAGAACAGGCAGGCAGTGGAGAGGCTAGGAGAGTGAGAGAGAACAGGCTAGCAGTGGAGAGGCTAGGAGGGTGAGAGAACAGGCTAGCAGTGGAGAGGCTAGGAGAGTGAGAGAGAACAGGCTAGCAGTGGAGAGGCTAGGAGGGTGAGAGAACAGGCTAGCAGTGGAGAGGCTAGGAGCGTGAGAGAACAGGCTAGCAGTGGAGAGGCTAGGAGAGTGAGAGAACAGGCTAGCAGTGGAGAGGCTAGGAGGGTGAGAGAACAGGCTAGCAGTGGAGAGGCTAGGAGCGTGAGAGAACAGGCTAGCAGTGGAGAGGCTAGGAGAGAGAACAAGCTAGCAGTGGAGAGGCTAGGAGCGTGAGAGAACAGGCTAGCAGTGGAGAGGCCAGGAGGGTGAGAGAACAGGCTAGCAGTGGAGAGGCTAGGAGCGTGAGATAGAACAGGCTAGCAGTGGAGAGGCTAGGAGAGAGAGAGAGAACAGGCGAGCAGTGGAGAGGCTAGGAGAGTGAGAGAGAACAGGCTAGCAGTGGAGAGGCTAGGAGAGGGTGAGAAAACAGGCTAGCAGTGGAGAGGCTAGGAGAGGGTGAGAGAACAGGCTAGCAGTGGAGAGGCTAGGAGAGTGAGAGAACAGGCTAGCAGTGGAGAGGCTAGGAGAGTGAGAGAACAGGCTAGCAGTGGAGAGGCTTGGAGAGAGAGAACAGGGCAGCAGTGGAGAGGCTAGGAGCGTGAGAGAGAACAGGCTAGCAGTGGAGAGGCTAGGAGCGTGAGAGAACAGGCTAGCAGTGGAGAGGCTAAGGAGAGTGAGAGAACAGGCTAGCAGTAGAGAGGCTAGGAGTGTGAGAGAGAACAGGCTAGCAGTGGAGAGGCTAGGAGAGTGAGAGAGAGAACAGGCTAGCAGTGGAGAGGCTAAGGAGTGTGAAAGAACAGGCTAGCAGTGGAGAGGCTAGGAGAGCGAGACAACAGGCAAGCAGTGGAGAGGCTAGGAGGGTGAGAGAACAGGCTAGCAGTGGAGTGGCTAGGAGCGTGAGAGAACAGGCTAGCAGTAGAGAGGCTAGGAGAGAGAGAATAGGCTAGCAGTGGAGAGGCTAGGAGCGTGAGAGAACAGGCTAGCAGTGGAGAGGCCAGGAGGGTGAGAGAACAGGCTAGCAGTGGAGAGGCTAGGAGCGTGAGAGAGAACAGGCAAGCAGTGGAGAGGCTAGGAGCGTGAGAGAACAGGCTAGCATTGGAGAGGCTAAGGAGAGTGAGAGAACAGGCTATCAGTAGAGAGGCTAGGAGCGTGAGAGAGAACAGGCTAGCAGTGGAGAGGCTAGGAGAGAGAGAACAGGCTAGCAGTGGAGAGGCTAAGGAGCGTGAGAGAACAGGCTAGCAGTGGAGAGGCTAGAAGAGTGAGAAAGAACAGGCTAGCAGTGGAGAGGCTAGGAGAGGGTGAGAGAACAGGCTAGCAGTGGAGAGGCTAGGAGAGGGTGAGAGAACAGGCTAGCAGTGGAGAGGCTAGGAGAGTGAGAGAACAGGCTAGCAGTGGAGCGGCTTGGAGAGAGAGAACAGGGCAGCAGTGGAGAGGCTAGGAGCGTGAGAGAGAACAGGCTAGCAGTGGAGAGGCTAGGAGCGTGAGAGAACAGGCTAGCAGTGGAGAGGCTAGGAGCGTGAGAGAGAACTGGCTAGCAGTGGAGAGGCTAGGAGAGTGAGAGAGAACAGGCAGGCAGTGGAGAGGCTAGGAGAGTGAGAGAGAACAGGCTAGCAGTGGAGAGGCTAGGAGAGTGAGAGAGAACAGGCTAGCAGTGGAGAGGCTAGGAGAGTGAGAGAGAACAGGCTAGCAGTGGAGAGGCTAGGAGGGTGAGAGAACAGGCTAGCAGTGGAGAGGCTAGGAGCGTGAGAGAACAGGCTAGCAGTGGAGAGGCTAGGAGGGTGAGAGAACAGGCTAGCAGTGGAGAGGCTAGGAGCGTGAGAGAACAGGCTAGCAGTGGAGAGGCTAAGGAGCGTGAGAGAACAGGCTAGCAGTGTAGAGGCTAGAAGAGTGAGAGAGAACAGGCTAGCAGTGGAGAGGCTAGGAGAGTGAGAGAGAACAGGCTAGCAGTGGAGAGGCTAGGAGAGGGGGTGAGAGAACAGGCTAGCAGTGGAGAGGCTAGGAGAGTGAGAGAACAGGCTAGCAGTGGAGAGGCTTGGAGAGAGAGAACAGGGCAGCAGTGGAGAGGCTAGGAGCGTGAGCGAGAACAGGCTAGCAGTGGAGAGGCTAGGAGCGTGAGAGAACAGGCTAGCAGTGGAGAGGCTAGGAGCGTGAGAGAACAGGCTAGCAGTGGAGAGGCTAGGAGGGTGAGAGAACAGGCTAGCAGTGGAGAGGCTAGGAGCGTGAGAGAACAGGCTAGCAGTGGAGAGGCTAGGAGAGAGAACAGGCTAGCAGTGGAGAGGCTAGGAGCGTGAGAGCACAGGCTAGCAGTGGAGAGGCCAGGAGGGTGAGAGAACAGGCTAGCAGTGGAGAGGCTAGGAGAGGGTGAGAGAACAGGCTAGCAGTGGAGAGGCTAGGAGAGTGAGAGAACAGGCTAGCAGTGGAGAGGCTTGGAGAGAGAAAACAGGGCAGCAGTGGAGAGGCTAGGAGCGTGAGAGAGAACAGGCTAGCAGTGGAGAGGCTAGGAGCGTGAGAGAACAGGCTAGCAGTGGAGAGGCTAAGGAGAGTGAGAGAACAGGCTAGCAGTAGAGAGGCTAGGAGTGTGAGAGCGAACAGGCTAGCAGTGGAGAGGCTAGGAGAGTGAGAGAGAGAACAGGCTAGCAGTGGAGAGGCTAAGGAGTGTGAGAGAACAGGCTAGCAGTGGAGTGGCTAGGAGCGTGAGAGAACAGGCTAGCAGTAGAGAGGCTAGGAGAGAGAGAATAGGCTAGCAGTGGAGAGGCTATGAGCGTGAGAGAACAGGCTAACAGTGGAGAGGCCAGGAGGGTGAGAGAACAGGCTAGCAGTGGAGAGGCTAGGAGCGTGAGAGAGAACAGGCTAGCAGTGGAGAGGCTAGGAGCGTGAGAGAACAGGCTAGCAGTGGAGAGGCTAGGAGAGAGAGAACAGGCTAGCAGTGGAGAGGCTAGGAGAGTGAGAGAGAACAGGCTAGCAGTGGAGAGGCTAGGAGCGTGAGAGAGAACAGGCTAGCAGTGGAGAGGCTAGGAGAGTGAGAGAGAACAGGCAGTGGAGAGGCTAGGAGAGTGAGAGAGAACAGGCTAGCAGTGGAGAGGCTAGGAGGGTGAGAGAACAGGCTAGCAGTGGAGAGGCTAGGAGAGGGTGAGAGAACAGGCTAGCAGTGGAGAGGCTAGGAGAGTGAGAGAACAAGCTAGCAGTGGAGAGGCTTGGAGAGAGAGAACAGGGCAGCAGTGGAGAGGCTAGGAGCGTGAGAGAACAGGCTAGCAGTAGAGAGGCTAGGAGCGTGAGAGAGAACAGGCTAGCAGTGGAGAGGCTAGGAGGGTGAGAGAACAGGCTAGCAGTGGAGAGGCTAGGAGAGTGAGAGAACAGGCTAGCAGTGGAGAGGCTAGGAGGGTGAGAGAACAGGCTAGCAGTGGAGAGGCTAGGAGCGTGAGAGAACAGGCTAGCAGTGGAGAGGCCAGGAGGGTGAGAGAACAGGCTAGCAGTGGAGAGGCTAGGAGCGTGAGAGAGAACAGGCTAGCAGTGGAGAGGCTAGGAGAGAGAGAGAGCAGGCGAGCAGTGGAGAGGCTAGGAGAGGGAGAGAGAACAGGCTAGCAGTGGAGAGGCTAGGAGAGGGTGAGAGAACAGGCTAGCAGTGGAGAGGCTAGGAGAGGGTGAGAGAACAGGCTAGCAGTGGAGAGGCTAGGAGAGTGAGAGAACAGGCTAGCAGTGGAGAGGCTTGGAGAGAGAGAACAGGGCAGCAGTGGAGAGGCTAGGAGCGTGAGAGAGAACAGGCTAGCAGTGGAGAGGCTAGGAGGGTGAGAGAACAGGCTAGCAGTGGAGAGGCTAGGAGAGTGAGAGAGAACAGGCTAGCAGTAGAGAGGCTAGGAGCGTGAGAGAGAACAGGCTAGCAGTGGAGAGGCTAGGAGGGTGAGAGAACAGGCTAGCAGTGGAGAGGCTAGGAGCGTGAGAGGGAACAGGCTAGCAGTGGAGAGGCTAGGAGAGTGAGAGAGAACAGGCAGGCAGTGGAGAGGCTAGGAGAGTGAGAGAGAACAGGCTAGCAGTGGAGAGGCTAGGAGGGTGAGAGAACAGGCTAGCAGTGGAGAGGCTAGGAGGGTGAGAGAACAGGCTAGCAGTGGAGAGGCTAGGAGCATGAGAGAGAACAGGCTAGCAGTGGAGAGGCTAGGAGAGTGAGAGAACAGGCAGGCAGTGGAGAGGCTAGGAGAGTGAGAGAGAACAGGCTAGCAGTGGAGAGGCTAGGAGGGTGAGAGAACAGGCTAGCAGTGGAGAGGCTAGGAGAGTGAGAGAACAGGCTAGCAGTGGAGAGGCTAGGAGGGTGAGTGAACAGGCTAGCAGTGGAGAGGCGAGGAGCGTGAGAGAACAGGCTAGCAGTGGAGAGGCTAGGAGAGAGAGAACAGGCTAGCAGTGGAGAGGCTAGGAGCGTGAGTGAACAGGCTAGTAGTGGAGAGGCCAGGAGGGTGAGAGAACAGGCTAGCAGTGGAGAGGCTTGGAGAGAGAGAACAGGGCAGCAGTGGAGAGGCTAGGAGCGTGAGAGAACAGGCTAGCAGTGGAGAGGCTAAGGAGAGTGAGAGAACAGGCTAGCAGTAGAGAGGCTAGGAGCGTGAGAGAGAACAGGCTAGCAGTGGAGAGGCTAGGAGAGTGAGAGAGAGAACAGGCTAGCAGTGGAGAGGCTAAGGAGCGTGAGAGAACAGGCTAGCAGTGGAGAGGCTAGGAGGGTGAGAGAACTGGCTAGCAGTGGAGAGGCTAGGAGAGTGAGAGAGAACAGGCAGGCAGTGGAGAGGCTAGGAGAGTGAGAGAGAACAGGCTAGCAGTGGAGAGGCTAGGAGGGTGAGAGAACAGGCTAGCAGTGGAGAGGCTAGGAGAGTGAGAGAGAACAGGCTAGCAGTGGAGAGGCTAGGAGGGTGAGAGAACAGGCTAGCAGTGGAGAGGCTAGGAGCGTGAGAGAACAGGCTAGCAGTGGAGAGGCTAGGAGAGTGAGAGAACAGGCTAGCAGTGGAGAGGCTAGGAGGGTGAGAGAACAGGCTAGCAGTGGAGAGGCTAGGAGCGTGAGAGAACAGGCTAGCAGTGGAGAGGCTAGGAGAGAGAACAAGCTAGCAGTGGAGAGGCTAGGAGCGTGAGAGAACAGGCTAGCAGTGGAGAGGCCAGGAGGGTGAGAGAACAGGCTAGCAGTGGAGAGGCTAGGAGCATGAGATAGAACAGGCTAGCAGTGGAGAGGCTAGGAGAGAGAGAGAGAACAGGCGAGCAGTGGAGAGGCTAGGAGAGTGAGAGAGAACAGGCTAGCAGTGGAGAGGCTAGGAGAGGGTGAGAAAACAGGCTAGCAGTGGAGAGGCTAGGAGAGGGTGAGAGAACAGGCTAGCAGTGGAGAGGCTAGGAGAGTGAGAGAACAGGCTAGCAGTGGAGAGGCTAGGAGAGTGAGAGAACAGGCTAGCAGTGGAGAGGCTTGGAGAGAGAGAACAGGGCAGCAGTGGAGAGGCTAGGAGCGTGAGAGAGAACAGGCTAGCAGTGGAGAGGCTAGGAGCGTGAGAGAACAGGCTAGCAGTGGAGAGGCTAAGGAGAGTGAGAGAACAGGCTAGCAGTAGAGAGGCTAGGAGTGTGAGAGAGAACAGGCTAGCAGTGGAGAGGCTAGGAGAGTGAGAGAGAGAACAGGCTAGCAGTGGAGAGGCTAAGGAGTGTGAAAGAACAGGCTAGCAGTGGAGAGGCTAGGAGAGCGAGACAACAGGCAAGCAGTGGAGAGGCTAGGAGGGTGAGAGAACAGGCTAGCAGTGGAGTGGCTAGGAGCGTGAGAGAACAGGCTAGCAGTAGAGAGGCTAGGAGAGAGAGAATAGGCTAGCAGTGGAGAGGCTAGGAGCGTGAGAGAACAGGCTAGCAGTGGAGAGGCCAGGAGGGTGAGAGAACAGGCTAGCAGTGGAGAGGCTAGGAGCGTGAGAGAGAACAGGCAAGCAGTGGAGAGGCTAGGAGCGTGAGAGAACAGGCTAGCAGTGGAGAGGCTAAGGAGAGTGAGAGAACAGGCTATCAGTAGAGAGGCTAGGAGCGTGAGAGAGAACAGGCTAGCAGTGGAGAGGCTAGGAGAGAGAGAACAGGCTAGCAGTGGAGAGGCTAAGGAGCGTGAGAGAACAGGCTAGCAGTGGAGAGGCTAGAAGAGTGAGAAAGAACAGGCTAGCAGTGGAGAGGCTAGGAGAGGGTGAGAGAACAGGCTAGCAGTGGAGAGGCTAGGAGAGGGTGAGAGAACAGGCTAGCAGTGGAGAGGCTAGGAGAGTGAGAGAACAGGCTAGCAGTGGAGCGGCTTGGAGAGAGAGAACAGGGCAGCAGTGGAGAGGCTAGGAGCGTGAGAGAGAACAGGCTAGCAGTGGAGAGGCTAGGAGCGTGAGAGAGAACAGGCTAGCAGTGGAGAGGCTAGGAGCGTGAGAGAGAACTGGCTAGCAGTGGAGAGGCTAGGAGAGTGAGAGAGAACAGGCAGGCAGTGGAGAGGCTAGGAGAGTGAGAGAGAACAGGCTAGCAGTGGAGAGGCTAGGAGAGTGAGAGAGAACAGGCTAGCAGTGGAGAGGCTAGGAGAGTGAGAGAGAACAGGCTAGCAGTGGAGAGGCTAGGAGGGTGAGAGAACAGGCTAGCAGTGGAGAGGCTAGGAGCGTGAGAGAACAGGCTAGCAGTGGAGAGGCTAGGAGGGTGAGAGAACAGGCTAGCAGTGGAGAGGCTAGGAGCGTGAGAGAACAGGCTAGCAGTGGAGAGGCTAAGGAGCGTGAGAGAACAGGCTAGCAGTGTAGAGGCTAGAAGAGTGAGAGAGAACAGGCTAGCAGTGGAGAGGCTAGGAGAGTGAGAGAGAACAGGCTAGCAGTGGAGAGGCTAGGAGAGGGGGTGAGAGAACAGGCTAGCAGTGGAGAGGCTAGGAGAGTGAGAGAACAGGCTAGCAGTGGAGAGGCTTGGAGAGAGAGAACAGGGCAGCAGTGGAGAGGCTAGGAGCGTGAGCGAGAACAGGCTAGCAGTGGAGAGGCTAGGAGCGTGAGAGAACAGGCTAGCAGTGGAGAGGCTAGGAGCGTGAGAGAACAGGCTAGCAGTGGAGAGGCTAGGAGGGTGAGAGAACAGGCTAGCAGTGGAGAGGCTAGGAGCGTGAGAGAACAGGCTAGCAGTGGAGAGGCTAGGAGAGTGAGAGAACAGGCTAGCAGTGGAGAGGCTAGGAGGGTGAGAGAACAGGCTAGCAGTGGAGAGGCTAGGAGCGTGAGAGAACAGGCTAGCAGTGGAGAGGCTAGGAGAGAGAACAGGCTAGCAGTGGAGAGGCTAGGAGCGTGAGAGCACAGGCTAGCAGTGGAGAGGCCAGGAGGGTGAGAGAACAGGCTAGCAGTGGAGAGGCTAGGAGAGGGTGAGAGAACAGGCTAGCAGTGGAGAGGCTAGGAGAGTGAGAGAACAGGCTAGCAGTGGAGAGGCTTGGAGAGAGAAAACAGGGCAGCAGTGGAGAGGCTAGGAGCGTGAGAGAGAACAGGCTAGCAGTGGAGAGGCTAGGAGCGTGAGAGAACAGGCTAGCAGTGGAGAGGCTAAGGAGAGTGAGAGAACAGGCTAGCAGTAGAGAGGCTAGGAGTGTGAGAGCGAACAGGCTAGCAGTGGAGAGGCTAGGAGAGTGAGAGAGAGAACAGGCTAGCAGTGGAGAGGCTAAGGAGTGTGAGAGAACAGGCTAGCAGTGGAGTGGCTAGGAGCGTGAGAGAACAGGCTAGCAGTAGAGAGGCTAGGAGAGAGAGAATAGGCTAGCAGTGGAGAGGCTAGGAGCGTGAGAGAACAGGCTAACAGTGGAGAGGCCAGGAGGGTGAGAGAACAGGCTAGCAGTGGAGAGGCTAGGAGCGTGAGAGAGAACAGGCTAGCAGTGGAGAGGCTAGGAGCGTGAGAGAACAGGCTAGCAGTGGAGAGGCTAGGAGAGAGAGAACAGGCTAGCAGTGGAGAGGCTAGGAGCGTGAGAGAACAGGCTAGCAGTGGAGAGGCTAGGAGCGTGAGAGAACAGGCTAGCAGTAGAGAGGCTAGGAGGGTGAGAGAGAACAGGCTAGCAGTGGAGAGGCTAGGAGAGTGAGAGAGAACAGGCTAGCAGTGGAGAGGCTAGGAGCGTGAGAGAGAACAGGCTAGCAGTGGAGAGGCTAGGAGAGTGAGAGAGAACAGGCAGTGGAGAGGCTAGGAGAGTGAGAGAGAACAGGCTAGCAGTGGAGAGGCTAGGAGGGTGAGAGAACAGGCTAGCAGTGGAGAGGCTAGGAGAGGGTGAGAGAACAGGCTAGCAGTGGAGAGGCTAGGAGAGTGAGAGAACAAGCTAGCAGTGGAGAGGCTTGGAGAGAGAGAACAGGGCAGCAGTGGAGAGGCTAGGAGCGTGAGAGAACAGGCTAGCAGTAGAGAGGCTAGGAGCGTGAGAGAACAGGCTAGCAGTGGAGAGGCCAGGAGGGTGAGAGCACAGGCTAGCAGTGGAGAGGCTAGGAGCGTGAGAGAGAACAGGCTAGCAGTGGAGAGGCTAGGAGGGTGAGAGAACAGGCTAGCAGTGGAGAGGCTAGGAGCGTGAGAGAACAGGCTAGCAGTGGAGAGGCCAGGAGGGTGAGAGAACAGGCTAGCAGTGGAGAGGCTAGGAGCGTGAGAGAGAACAGGCTAGCAGTGGAGAGGCTAGGAGAGAGAGAGAGCAGGCGAGCAGTGGAGAGGCTAGGAGAGGGAGAGAGAACAGGCTAGCAGTGGAGAGGCTAGGAGAGGGTGAGAGAACAGGCTAGCAGTGGAGAGGCTAGGAGAGGGTGAGAGAACAGGCTAGCAGTGGAGAGGCTAGGAGAGTGAGAGAACAGGCTAGCAGTGGAGAGGCTTGGAGAGAGAGAACAGGGCAGCAGTGGAGAGGCTAGGAGCGTGAGAGAGAACAGGCTAGCAGTGGAGAGGCTAGGAGCGTGAGAGAACAGGCTAGCAGTGGAGAGGCTAGGAGAGTGAGAGAGAGAACAGGCTAGCAGTGGAGAGGCTAAGGAGTGTGAGAGAGAGAACAGGCTAGCAGTGGAGAGGCTAAGGAGTGTGAGAGAACAGGCTAGCAGTGGAGAGGCTAGGAGAGTGAGAGAGAACAGGCTAGCAGTGGAGAGGCTAAGGAGGGTGAGAGAATAGGCTAGCAGTGGAGTGGCTAGGAGCGTGAGAGAACAGGCTAGCAGTAGAGAGGCTAGGAGAGAGAGAATAGGCTAGCAGTGGAGAGGCTAGGAGCGTGAGAGAACAGGCTAGCAGTGGAGAGGCCAGGAGGGTGAGAGCACAGGCTAGCAGTGGAGAGGCTAGGAGCGTGAGAGAGAACAGGCTAGCAGTGGAGAGGCTAGGAGAGAGAGAACAGGCGAGCAGTGGAGAGGCTAGGAGAGTGAGAGAGAACAGGCTAGCAGTGGAGAGGCTAGGAGAGTGAGAGAACAGGCTAGCAGTGGAGAGGCTTGGAGAGAAAGAACAGGGCAGCAGTGGAGAGGCTAGGACCGTGAGAGAGAACAGGCTAGCAGTGGAGAGGCTAGGAGAGTGAGAGAGAGAACAGGCTAGCAGTGGAGAGGCTAAGGAGCGTGAGAGAACAGGCTAGCAGTGGAGAGGCTAGGAGAATGAGAGAGAACAGGCTAGCAGTGGAGAGGCTAGGAGAGTGAGAGAGAACAGGCTAGCAGTGGAGAGGCTAGGAGAGAGAGAACAGACTAGCAGTGGAGAGGCTAGGAGAGTGAGAGAACAGGCTAGCAGTGGAGAGGCTAGGAGAGTGAGAGAACAGGCTAGCAGTGGAGAGGCTAGGAGCGTGAGAGAACAGGCTAGCAGTAGAGAGGCTAGGAGCGTGAGAGAGAACAGGCTAGCAGTGGAGAGGCTAGGAGGGTGAGAGAACAGGCTAGCAGTGGAGAGGCTAGGAGCGTGAGAGAGAACAGGCTAGCAGTGGAGAGGCTAGGAGAGTGAGAGAGAACAGGCAGGCAGTGGAGAGGCTAGGAGAGTGAGAGAGAACAGGCTAGCAGTGGAGAGGCTAGGAGGGTGAGAGAACAGGCTAGCAGTGGAGAGGCTAGGAGGGTGAGAGAACAGGCTAGCAGTGGAGAGGCTAGGAGCATGAGAGAGAACAGGCTAGCAGTGGAGAGGCTAGGAGAGTGAGAGAACAGGCAGGCAGTGGAGAGGCTAGGAGAGTGAGAGAGAACAGGCTAGCAGTGGAGAGGCTAGGAGGGTGAGAGAACAGGCTAGCAGTGGAGAGGCTAGGAGAGTGAGAGAACAGGCTAGCAGTGGAGAGGCTAGGAGGGTGAGAGAACAGGCTAGCAGTGGAGAGGCTAGGAGAGAGAGAACAGGCTAGCAGTGGAGAGGCTAGGAGAGTGAGAGAACAGGCTAGCAGTGGAGAGGCTAGGAGAGTGAGAGAACAGGGCAGCAGTGGAGAGGCTAGGAGCGTGAGAGAGAACAGGCTAGCAGTGGAGAGGCTAGGAGCGTGAGAGAACAGGCTAGAAGTGGAGAGGCTAGGAGCGTGAGAGAACAGGCTAGCAGTGGAGAGGCTAGGAGGGTGAGAGAACAGGCTAGCAGTGGAGAGGCTAGGAGCGTGAGACAACAGGCTAGCAGTGGGGAGGCTAGGAGCGTGAGAGAGAACAGGCTAGCAGTGGAGAGGCTAGGAGGGTGAGAGAACAGGCTAGCAGTGGAGAGGCTAGGAGCGTGAGAGAACAGGCTAGCAGTGGAGAGGCTAGGAGAGAGAACAGGCTAGCAGTGGAGAGGCTAGGAGCGTGAGAGCACAGGCTAGCAGTGGAGAGGCTTGGAGAGAGAAAACAGGGCAGCAGTGGAGAGGCTAGGAGCGTGAGAGAGAACAGGCTAGCAGTGGAGAGGCTAGGAGCGTGAGAGAACAGGCTAGCAGTGGAGAGGCTAAGGAGAGTGAGAGAACAGGCTAGCAGTAGAGAGGCTAGGAGTGTGAGAGCGAACAGGCTAGCAGTGGAGAGGCTAGGAGAGTGAGAGAGAGAACAGGCTAGCAGTGGAGAGGCTAAGGAGTGTGAGAGAACAGGCTAGCAGTGGAGAGGCTAGGAGAGAGACAACAGGCAAGCAGTGGAGAGGCTAGGAGGGTGAGAGAACAGGCTAGCAGTGGAGTGGCTAGGAGCGTGAGAGAACAGGCTAGCAGTAGAGAGGCTAGGAGAGAGAGAATAAGCTAGCAGTGGAGAGGCTAGGAGCGTGAGAGAACAGGCTAACAGTGGAGAGGCCAGGAGGGTGAGAGAACAGGCTAGCAGTGGAGAGGCTAGGAGCGTGAGAGAGAACAGGCTAGCAGTGGAGAGGCTAGGAGCGTGAGAGAACAGGCTAGCAGTGGAGAGGCTAGGAGAGAGAGAACAGGCTAGCAGTGGAGAGGCTAGGAGCGTGAGAGAACAGGCTAGCAGTGGAGAGGCTAGGAGCGTGAGAGAACAGGCTAGCAGTAGAGAGGCTAGGAGGGTGAGAGAGAACAGGCTAGCAGTGGAGAGGCTAGGAGAGTGAGAGAGAACAGGCTAGCAGTGGAGAGGCTAGGAGCGTGAGAGAGAACAGGCTAGCAGTGGAGAGGCTAGGAGAGTGAGAGAGAACAGGCAGGCAGTGGAGAGGCTAGGAGAGTGAGAGAGAACAGGCTAGCAGTGGAGAGGCTAGGAGGGTGAGAGAACAAGCTAGCAGTGGAGAGGCTTGGAGAGAGAGAACAGGGCAGCAGTGGAGAGGCTAGGAGCGTGAGAGAACAGGCTAGCAGTAGAGAGGCTAGGAGCGTGAGAGAGAACAGGCTAGCAGTGGAGAGGCTAGGAAGGTGAGAGAACAGGCTAGCAGTGGAGAGGCTAGGAGGGTGAGAGAACAGGCTAGCAGTGGAGAGGCTAGGAGAGTGAGAGAACAGGCTAGCAGTGGAGAGGCTAGGAGGGTGAGAGAACAGGCTAGCAGTGGAGAGGCTAGGAGCGTGAGAGAACAGGCTAGCAGTGGAGAGGCCAGGAGGGTGAGAGAACAGGCTAGCAGTGGAGAGGCTAGGAGAGAGAGAGAGCAGGCGAGCAGTGGAGAGGCTAGGAGAGGGAGAGAGAACAGGCTAGCAGTGGAGAGGCTAGGAGAGGGTGAGAGAACAGGCTAGCAGTGGAGAGGCTAGGAGAGGGTGAGAGAACAGGCTAGCAGTGGAGAGGCTAGGAGAGTGAGAGAACAGGCTAGCAGTGGAGAGGCTTGGAGAGAGAGAACAGGGCAGCAGTGGAGAGGCTAGGAGCGTGAGAGAGAACAGGCTAGCAGTGGAGAGGCTAGGAGCGTGAGAGAACAGGCTAACAGTGGAGAGGCTAGGAGAGTGAGAGAGAGAACAGTCTAGCAGTGGAGAGGCTAAGGAGTGTGAGAGAGAGAACAGGCTAGCAGTGGAGAGGCTAAGGAGTGTGAGAGAACAGGCTAGCAGGGGAGAGGCTAGGAGAGTGAGAGAGAACAGGCTAGCAGTGGAGAGGCTAAGGAGGGTGAGAGAATAGGCTAGCAGTGGAGTGGCTAGGAGCGTGAGAGAACAGGCTAGCAGTAGAGAGGCTAGGAGAGAGAGAATAGGCTAGCAGTGGAGAGGCTAGGAGCGTGAGAGAACAGGCTAGCAGTGGAGAGGCCAGGAGGGTGAGAGCACAGGCTAGCAGTGGAGAGGCTAGGAGCGTGAGAGAGAACAGGCTAGCAGTAGAGAGGCTAGGAGAGAGAGAATAGGCTAGCAGTGGAGAGGCAAGGAGCGTGAGAGAACAGGCTAGCAGTGGAGAGGCCAGGAGGGTGAGAGCACAGGCTAGCAGTGGAGAGGCTAGGAGCGTGAGAGAGAACAGGCTAGCAGTGGAGAGGTTAGGAGAGAGAGAACAGGCGAGCAGTGGAGAGGCTAGGAGAGTGAGAGAGAACAGGCTAGCAGTGGAGAGGCTAGGAGAGGGTGAGAGAACAGGCTAGCAGTGGAGAGGCTAGGAGAGGGTGAGAGAACAGGCTAGCAGTGGAGAGGCTAGGAGAGTGAGAGAACAGGCTAGCAGTGGAGAGGCTTGGAGAGAGAGAACAGGGCAGCAGTGGAGAGGCTAGGACCGTGAGAGAGAACAGGCTAGCAGTGGAGAGGCTAAGGAGCGTGAGAGAACAGGCTAGCAGTGGAGAGGCTAGGAGAATGAGAGAGAACAGGCTAGCAGGGGAGAGGCTAGGAGAGTGAGAGAGAACAGGCTAGCAGTGGAGAGGCTAGGAGAGAGAGAACAGACTAGCAGTGGAGAGGCTAGGAGAGTGAGAGAACAGGCTAGCAGTGGAGAGGCTAGGAGAGTGAGAGAACAGGCTAGCAGTGGAGAGGCTAGGAGCGTGAGAGAACAGGCTAGCAGTAGAGAGGCTAGGAGCGTGAGAGAGAACAGGCTAGCAGTAGAGAGGCTAGGAGAGTGAGAGAGAACAGGCAGGCAGTGGAGAGGCTAGGAGAGTGAGAGAGAACAGGCTAGCAGTGGAGAGGCTAGGAGGGTGAGAGAACAGGCTAGCAGTGGAGAGGCTAGGAGGGTGAGAGAACAGGCTAGCAGTGGAGAGGCTAGGAGCATGAGAGAGAACAGGCTAGCAGTGGAGAGGCTAGGAGAGTGAGAGAACAGGCAGGCAGTGGAGAGGCTAGGAGAGTGAGAGAGAACAGGCTAGCAGTGGAGAGGCTAGGAGGGTGAGAGAACAGGCTAGCAGTGGAGAGGCTAGGAGAGTGAGAGAACAGGCTAGCAGTGGAGAGGCTAGGAGGGTGAGAGAACAGGCTAGCAGTGGAGAGGCGAGGAGCGTGAGAGAACAGGCTAGCAGTGGAGAGGCTAGGAGAGAGAGAACAGGCTAGCAGTGGAGAGGCTAGGAGCGTGAGAGAACAGGCTAGTAGTGGAGAGGCCAGGAGGGTGAGAGAACAGGCTAGCAGTGGAGAGGCTTGGAGAGAGAGAACAGGGCAGCAGTGGAGAGGCTAGGAGCGTGAGAGAACAGGCTAGCAGTGGAGAGGCTAAGGAGAGTGAGAGAACAGGCTAGCAGTAGAGAGGCTAGGAGCGTGAGAGAGAACAGGCTAGCAGTGGAGAGGCTAGGAGAGTGAGAGAGAGAACAGGCTAGCAGTGGAGAGGCTAAGGAGCGTGAGAGAACAGGCTAGCAGTGGAGAGGCTAGGAGCGTGAGAGAACAGGATAGCAGTAGAGAGGCTAGGAGCGTGAGAGAGAACAGGCTAGCAGTGGAGAGGCTAGGAGAGTGAGAGAGAACAGGCTAGCAGTGGAGAGGCTAGGAGAGTGAGAGAGAACAGGCTAGCAGTGGAGAGGCTAGGAGAGAGAGAACAGGCTAGCAGTGGAGAGGCTAGGAGAGTGAGAGAACAGGCTAGCAGTGGAGAGGCTAGGAGAGTGAGAGAACAGGCTAGCAGTGGAGAGGCTAGGAGCGTGAGAGAACAGGCTAGCAGTAGAGAGGCTAGGAGCGTGAGAGAGAACAGGCTAGCAGTGGAGAGGCTAGGAGGGTGAGAGAACTGGCTAGCAGTGGAGAGGCTAGGAGAGTGAGAGAGAACAGGCAGGCAGTGGAGAGGCTAGGAGAGTGAGAGAGAACAGGCTAGCAGTGGAGAGGATAGGAGGGTGAGAGAACAGGCTAGCAGTGGAGAGGCTAGGAGAGTGAGAGAGAACAGGCTAGCAGTGGAGAGGCTAGGAGGGTGAGAGAACAGGCTAGCAGTGGAGAGGCTAGGAGCGTGAGAGAACAGGCTAGCAGTGGAGAGGCTAGGAGAGTGAGAGAACAGGCTAGCAGTGGAGAGGCTAGGAGGGTGAGAGAACAGGCTAGCAGTGGAGAGGCTAGGAGCGTGAGAGAACAGGCTAGCAGTGGAGAGGCTAGGAGAGAGAGAACAAGCTAGCAGTGGAGAGGCTAGGAGCGTAAGAGAACAGGCTAGCAGTGGAGAGGCCAGGAGGGTGAGAGAACAGGCTAGCAGTGGAGAGGCTAGGAGCGAGAGAGAGAACAGGCTAGCAGTGGAGAGGCTAGGAGAGAGAGAGAACAGGCGAGCAGTGGAGAGGCTAGGAGAGTGAGAGAGAACAGGCTAGCAGTGGAGAGGCTAGGAGAGGGTGAGAAAACAGGCTAGCAGTGGAGAGGCTAGGAGAGGGTGAGAGAACAGGCTAGCAGTGGAGAGGCTAGGAGAGTGAGAGAACAGGCTAGCAGTGGAGAGGCTTGGAGAGAGAGAACAGGGCAGCAGTGGAGAGGCTAGGAGCGTGAGAGAGAACAGGCTAGCAGTGGAGAGGCTAGGAGCGTGAGAGAACAGGCTAGCAGTGGAGAGGCTAAGGAGAGTGAGAGAACAGGCTAGCAGTAGAGAGGCTAGGAGTGTGAGAGAGAACAGGCTAGCAGTGGAGAGGCTAGGAGAGTGAGAGAGAGAACAGGCTAGCAGTGGAGAGGCTAAGGAGTGTGAAAGAACAGGCTAGCAGTGGAGAGGCTAGGAGAGCGAGACAACAGGCAAGCAGTGGAGAGGCTAGGAGGGTGAGAGAACAGGCTAGCAGTGGAGTGGCTAGGAGCGTGAGAGAACAGGCTAGCAGTAGAGAGGCTAGGAGAGAGAGAATAGGCTAGCAGTGGAGAGGCTAGGAGCGTGAGAGAACAGGCTAGCAGTGGAGAGGCCAGGAGGGTGAGAGAACAGGCTAGCAGTGGAGAGGCTAGGAGCCTGAGAGAGAACAGGCTAGCAGTAGAGAGGCTAGGAGAGAGAGAAGAAGCTAGCAGTGGAGAGGCTAGGAGAGGGTGAGAGAACAGGCTAGCAGTGGAGAGGCTAGGAGAGGGTGAGAGAACAGGCTAGCAGTAGAGAGGCTAGGAGAGTGAGAGAACAGGCTAGCAGTGGAGAGGCTTGGAGAGAGAGAACAGGGCAGCAGTGGAGAGGCTAGGAGCGTGAGAGAGAACAGGCTAGCAGTGGAGAGGCTAGGAGCGTGAGAGAACAGGCTAGCAGTGGAGAGGCTAAGGAGAGTGAGAGAACAGGCTATCAGAGAGGCTAGGAGCGTGAGAGAGAACAGGCTAGCAGTGGAGAGGCTAGGAGAGTGAGAGAGAACAGGCTAGCAGTGGAGAGGCTAAGGAGCGTGAGAGAACAGGCTAGCAGTGGAGAGGCTAGAAGAGTGAGAAAGAACAGGCTAGCAGTGGAGAGGCTAGGAGAGTGAGAGAGAACAAGCTAGCAGTGGAGAGGCTAGGAGAGGGTGAGAGAACAGGCTAGCAGTGGAGAGGCTAGGAGAGTGAGAGAACAGGCTAGCAGTGGAGCGGCTTGGAGAGAGAGAACAGGGCAGCAGTGGAGAGGCTAGGAGCGTGAGAGAGAACAGGCTAGCAGTGGAGAGGCTAGGAGCGTGAGAGAACAGGCTAGCAGTGGAGAGGCTAGGAGCGTGAGAGAGAACTGGCTAGCAGTGGAGAGGCTAGGAGAGTGAGAGAGAACAGGCAGGCAGTGGAGAGGCTAGGAGAGTGAGAGAGAACAGGCTAGCAGTGGAGAGGCTAGGAGGGTGAGAGAACAGGCTAGCAGTGGAGAGGCTAGGAGAGTGAGAGAGAACAGGCTAGCAGTGGAGAGGCTAGGAGGGTGAGAGAACAGGCTAGCAGTGGAGAGGCTAGGAGCGTGAGAGAACAGGCTAGCAGTGGAGAGGCTAGGAGGGTGAGAGAACAGGCTAGCAGTGGAGAGGCTAGGAGCGTGAGAGAACAGGCTAGCAGTGGAGAGGCTAAGGAGCGTGAGAGAACAGGCTAGCAGTGTAGAGGCTAGAAGAGTGAGAGAGAACAGGCTAGCAGTGGAGAGGCTAGGAGAGTGAGAGAGAACAGGCTAGCAGTGGAGAGGCTAGGAGAGGGGGTGAGAGAACAGGCTAGCAGTGGAGAGGCTAGGAGAGTGAGAGAACAGGCTAGCAGTGGAGAGGCTTGGAGAGAGAGAACAGGCTAGCAGTGGAGAGGCTAGGAGCGTGAGAGAGAACAGGCTAGCAGTGGAGAGGCTAGGAGCGTGAGAGAACAGGCTAGCAATGGAGAGGCTAGGAGGGTGAGAGAACAGGCTAGCAGTGGAGAGGCTAGGAGCGTGAGAGAACAGGCTAGCAGTGGAGAGGCTAGGAGAGAGAACAGGCTAGCAGTGGAGAGGCTAGGAGCGTGAGAGCACAGGCTAGCAGTGGAGAGGCCAGGAGGGTGAGAGAACAGGCTAGCAGTGGAGAGGCTAGGAGAGGGTGAGAGAACAGGCTAGCAGTGGAGAGGCTAGGAGAGTGAGAGAACAGGCTAGCAGTGGAGAGGCTTGGAGAGAGAAAACAGGGCAGCAGTGGAGAGGCTAGGAGCGTGAGAGAGAACAGGCTAGCAGTGGAGAGGCTAGGAGCGTGAGAGAACAGGCTAGCAGTGGAGAGGCTAAGGAGAGTGAGAGAACAGGCTAGCAGTAGAGAGGCTAGGAGTGTGAGAGCGAACAGGCTAGCAGTGGAGAGGCTAGGAGAGTGAGAGAGAGAGAACAGGCTAGCAGTGGAGAGGCTAAGGAGTGTGAGAGAACAGGCTAGCAGTGGAGAGGCTAGGAGAGAGACAACAGACAAGCAGTGGAGAGGCTAGGAGGGTGAGAGAACAGGCTAGCAGTGGAGTGGCTAGGAGCGTGAGAGAACAGGCTAGCAGTAGAGAGGCTAGGAGAGAGAGAACAGGCTAGCAGTGGAGAGGCTAGGAGCGTTAGAGCACAGGCTAGCAGTGGAGAGGCCAGGAGGGTGAGAGCACAGGCTAGCAGTGGAGAGGCTAGGAGAGGGTGAGAGAACAGGCTAGCAGTGGAGAGGCTAGGAGAGTGAGAGAACAGGCTAGCAGTGGAGAGGCTTGGAGAGAGAAAACAGGGCAGCAGTGGAGAGGCTAGGAGCGTGAGAGAGAACAGGCTAGCAGTGGAGAGGCTAGAAGAGTGAGAGAGAACAGGCTAGCAGTGGAGAGGCTAGGAGAGTGAGAGAGAACAGGCTAGCAGTGGAGAGGCTAGGAGAGGGGGTGAGAGAACAGGCTAGCAGTGGAGAGGCTAGGAGAGTGAGAGAACAGGCTAGCAGTGGAGAGGCTTGGAGAGAGAGAACAGGGCAGCAGTGGAGAGGCTAGGAGCGTGAGAGAGAACAGGCTAGCAGTGGAGAGGCTAGGAGCGTGAGAGAACAGGCTAGCAGTGGAGAGGCTAGGAGAGTGAGAGAGAACAGGCTAGCAGTGGAGAGGCTAGGAGAGGGGGTGAGAGAACAGGCTAGCAGTGGAGAGGCTAGGAGAGTGAGAGAACAGGCTAGCAGTGGAGAGGCTTGGAGAGAGAGAACAGGGCAGCAGTGGAGAGGCTAGGAGCGTGAGAGAGAACAGGCTAGCAGTGGAGAGGCTAGGAGCGTGAGAGAACAGGCTAGCAGTGGAGAGGCTAGGAGGGTGAGAGAACAGGCTAGCAGTGGAGAGGCTAGGAGCGTGAGAGAACAGGCTAGCAGTGGAGAGGCTAGGAGAGAGAACAGGCTAGCAGTGGAGAGGCTAGGAGCGTGAGAGCACAGGCTAGCAGTGGAGAGGCCAGGAGGGTGAGAGAACAGGCTAGCAGTGGAGAGGCTAGGAGAGGGTGAGAGAACAGGCTAGCAGTGGAGAGGCTAGGAGAGTGAGAGAACAGGCTAGCAGTGGAGAGGCTTGGAGAGAGAAAACAGGGCAGCAGTGGAAAGGCTAGGAGCGTGAGAGAGAACAGGCTAGCAGTGGAGAGGCTAGGAGCGTGAGAGAACAGGCTAGCAGTGGAGAGGCTAAGGAGAGTGAGAGAACAGGCTAGCAGTAGAGAGGCTAGGAGTGTGAGAGCGAACAGGCTAGCAGTGGAGAGGCTAGGAGAGTGAGAGAGAGAGAACAGGCTAGCAGTGGAGAGGCTAAGGAGTGTGAGAGAACAGGCTAGCAGTGGAGAGGCTAGGAGAGAGACAACAGGCAAGCAGTGGAGAGGCTAGGAGGGTGAGAGAACAGGCTAGCAGTGGAGTGGCTAGGAGCGTGAGAGGACAGGCTAGCAGTAGAGAGGCTAGGAGAGAGAGAATAGGCTAGCAGTGGAGAGGCTAGGAGCGTGAGAGAACAGGCTAACAGTGGAGAGGCCAGGAGGGTGAGAGCACAGGCTAGCAGTGGAGAGGCTAGGAGAGAGAGAGAGAGAACAGGCGAGCAGTGGAGAGGCTAGGAGAGTGAGAGAGAACAGGCTAGCAGTGGAGAGGCTAGGAGAGGGTGAGAGCACAGGCTAGCAGTGGAGAGGCTAGGAGAGGGTGAGAGAACAGGCTAGCAGTGGAGAGGCTAGGAGAGTGAGAGAACAGGCTAGCAGTGGAGAGGCTTGGAGAGAGAGAACAGGGCAGCAGTGGAGAGGCTAGGAGCGTGAGAGAGAACAGGCTAGCAGTGGAGAGGCTAGGAGCGTGAGAGAACAGGCTAGCAGTGGAGAGGCTAAGGAGAGTGAGAGAACAGGCTAGCAGTAGAGAGGCTAGGAGCGTGAGAGAGAACAGGCTAGCAGTGGAGAGGCTAGGAGAGTGAGAGAGAGAACAGGCTAGCAGTGGAGAGGCTAAGGAGAGTGAGAGAACAGGCTAGCAGTAGAGAGGCTAGGAGCGTGAGAGAGAACAGGCTAGCAGTGGAGAGGCTAGAAGAGTGAGAGAGAACAGGCTAGCAGTGGAGAGGCTAGGAGAGTGAGAGAGAACAGGCTAGCAGTGGAGAGGCTAGGAGAGGGTGAGAGAACAGGCTAGCAGTGGAGAGGCTAGGAGAGGGTGAGAGAACAGGCTAGCAGTGGAGAGGCTAGGAGAGTGAGAGAACAGGCTAGCAGTGGAGAGGCTAGGAGAGTGAGAGAACAGGCTAGCAGTGGAGAGGCTTGGAGAGAGAGAACAGGGCAGCAGTGGAGAGGCTAGGAGCGTGAGAGAGAACAGGCTAGCAGTGGAGAGGCTAGGAGCGTGAGAGAACAGGCTAGCAGTGGAGAGGCTAAGGAGAGTGAGAGAACAGGCTAGCAGTAGAGAGGCTAGGAGCGTGAGAGAGAACAGGCTAGCAGTGGAGAGGCTAGGAGAGGGTGAGAGAATAGGCCTCGTCGCCGAGCGCAGTCTATCGCCTAAGCTCGACCGGAACAGCCGACCTCGCCTTTTACCGGTATCCACTCACCTCTTCTTTACGCTGCCCGATGGGGCTTGGGGGGGGGAAAGGCTCGCCCTGAACTCCACCCTGCGAACCTCACGCGGAATGTTGAGGACGGCTGAGGCCGCCTGAACTTCGTGCCGACGTTCCTGAATGACTCCGCAGAATTTTTTTGCTCCGCTCCCACTCCCTTATATGGCAACAAAAACCCGTTAGTACCCGGATCATCTGACGTCATCCTGCGCATCCAATCGAACGCCCCCGGCCGTTGGGGGGTGGTGGGGGGGGGGAGTCTCGTCATCCCCCCCACCCGCGCCGCCGCCCCCGCCCCCCTCCCGCTGTTTACCCAGTGACAAATCGCTGCCCGTGGCGCTAACGGTGATTGGCTGGGACTGTTGCCGGGGGCTGCAGAGGCGCCGGGGGGTGTCTGAGAGGAGGCAGAAGCTGTGAGGTGACGTCATCGGTTGGGCCCAATCAAAGGTAGACGAGAAGCGACGGCGGTGATTGGCTGGGACTGTTGCCGGGGGCTGCAGAGGCGCCGGGGGGTGTCTGGTGGTGGATGACGCGTTGTGTGCGGGAGACACGCCATATATTAATTCTAGATTTGCATATATTAGAGCATGTGTTTGCGTGTTCATCACAAGTGCGTGCGGTTAATGCAGCAGAGTTGATTCCTCGCAAAAAAAGGGTTTTTTTTATTGCCAGACAGGGTAAAACTTAATTCTTATTTTTTTAGTTCTTTCGGTAAAGTCACGTAGGTATAAAATAAATCAGAATTTTAACCAGAGTATAGATTCCTGCATTCACGAAAGCTTCAAATCAACATTAATTCTTATTTTCTTCCAAACAGTGACCTCTGTCTTCGTAACAGACAGAAGCAATTCGAGGCTGTAACCTCTGTCTCGGTGCCATGATGCTTAAGTGAACCGAGGCTGTGTGAAAACAGCGACCTCTGTTTCAGTAACCTCTGTCTTCGTAATAGACAGAAGCAACTCGAGGCTGTAACCTCTGTCTCGGTGCCATGATTCTTAAGTGACCCGAGGCTGTGTGAAAACAGCGACCTCTGTTTCAGTAACCTCTGTCTTCGTAACAGACAGAAGCAACTCGAGGCTGTAACCTCTGTCTCGGTGCCATGATGCTTAAGTGACCCGAGGCTGTGTGAAAACAGCGACCTCTGTTTCAGAGAGGAGCGGTGGCGCAGCGGTTAGCGGCCTCGCCGAGTTCGATTCCCGCACACGGTCAGCAAACGCGAGTGACGATTATCCGAACTGGTCCTGGGCCTCCCCTAAGTCGACTCAGCCTCAAATTGAGTAGCCGATGCGGCGTCTAATCAAAGCCGCTACTTAAAACATTTTTTTGTTAAATTGTCTTTGCATTTTATTTTAGCGGTACAATGTTGTGATGCGTTTGATAATAAATTCGGTTTACTCGGGGAGACAAAGACAGCCGGGCGTGGTGCTGGCCGCCCACCCCTTTCCGTGTACCGTTCCGGCATTCAAGAGGCGCTGCTCGCTGAACAGCACTTGCCCCAGAAGTCCGCCACAGGCCACAACAACACCACCGGTGTGGGGGGGTCTTTTGTCTTTGGTGGCTGTGTCAGTTGTGAAAACAGCGACCTCTGTATCCCGGTGTGGGGGTGGGGGGGTTTGTAACAGACAGATGGAACTAAAGAGGCGTTGCAACGTCACGTGATTTCCCGTCACGTGATTTCCCGACACTTTTGATATCGCCAGAGTTCATTACCCCGCCAACATCGCAGCAGCAGCAGCGGTGTTACTACAACCTCAGGGTTATAACTACAGCAGCAGTGTTGTTACTACTACAACCTCAGAGTTATAACTACAGCAGCAGTGTTGTTACTACTACAACCTCAGGGTTAAAACTACAGCAGCAGTGTTGTTACTACTACAACCTCAGGGTTACAACTACAGCAAGCGGTGTTGTTACTACTACAACCTCAGGGTTATAACTACAGCGGTGTTGTTACTACTACAACCTCAGGGTTATAACTACAGCAGTGGTGTTGTTACTACTACAACCTCAGGGTTATAACTACAGCAGCGGTGTTGTTACTACTACAACCTCAGGGTTACTACTACAGCAGCGGTGTTGTTGCTACTACAACCTCAGGGTTACAACTACAGCAAGCGGCGTTGTTACTACTACAACCTCAGGGTTACAACTACAGCAAGCGGCGTTGTTACTACTACAACCTCAGGGTTATAACTACAGCAGCGGTGTTGTTACTACTACAACCTCAGGGTTATAACTACAGCAGCAGTGTTGTTACTACTACAACCTCAGGGTTACAACTACAGCAGCAGTGTTGTTACTACTACAACCTCAGGGTTACTACTACAGCAGCGGTGTTGTTACTACTACAACCTCAGGGTTATAACTACAGCAGCAGTGTTGTTACTACTACAACCTCAGGGTTACTACTACAGCAGCGGTGTTGTTACTACTACAACCTCAGGGTTACAACTACAGCAAGCGGTGTTGTTACTACTACAACCTCAGGGTTACAACTACAGCAAGCGGCGTTGTTACTACTACAACCTCAGGGTTACAACTACAGCAAGCGGCGTTGTTACTACTACAACCTCAGGGTTACAACTACAGCAAGCGGCGTTGTTACTACTACAACCTCAGGGTTACAACTACAGCAAGCGGCGTTACAACTTCTTCCTTGGGAACGCGAGCAGCCAAGTGAAGGTTCGTGCCCGCGTCGCCGACTTGAACACGGCCCACGACTTCCCGCCACTTGCAGCACACACACACACGTACACACACACACACGCACGGCACACACACGGTGAGATTCACAAGCAACACACTCTCTCACGCTGTGTGAACATGCGGTGCTGGATAAAGTTGGAAAAAGTCCGTGAATATAACTTCGCTCAATATTGTAAACGTATTTCTATTATTTAGTTATTGTTTAATACAAACTACTTCTGATAATGGGTTTCAAGATGTACTTTAATGGCACGTTCGTTGTTCCGGTGTTTAATGGCTTGGACGTCATGGCAAATGGCTTCCATCGATGTGGAAGTCAATTGTGGATGATAATTTGACATTTCGGTGTTGATTTGGAGTAGATTGTTTAACTGTTGCATACCGGGTGGTGAAATGCTTTGCCGAGTACCTGAACTGTTTGACCAAGTGAATTCATGAAGAGTTTGATACGAGTTTGAGCGTTAATATTCTTGCGGAACAACAAAGGTCGGATATTTTAAAGATTCCTGATCGTACGTTTATTGCGACAATGTTCACGGGGAACACGTGTGGAGGAGAGTTCCGGGTGAAGTCTCCCCTTACCTGGCAACCATGGTGGCTGTCCGCTGATCACTCTCGCTCCGTCTCAGCTACGATCTGTAGGGATGGGACGCTCCACCCTGGCGCTGTTTTAATTCACAGCACCAGGAGCGGAGAGCCTCATCCCTGCAGTTCCCTCCTGTTGTGCCGCAGCATTTACCGCGTAACGAGGCAACGTTTTCATGAGCAGTGCGTTCCACTACACACCCACACGAGCGAACCACATGCAACAGTGTGCGTACATACAGACACGAACAAACACGCGGGTGCACATACACACACGAGCGCTTACTTGCAGACACGGACGAGTGGAGATGCACGCACGAGTGTGGTCATCACCTGGCTAGCTACACTAGTCACGTGATAACTAGTATACTAAACTATACACTACACTATACACTACACTATACACTACACTACTATGCACTACACTATACATTACACTAAACACTATTATACACTACACTATACACTACTATACACTACACTATACACTACGCTACTATACACTACAATATACACTACTATATGCTACACTATACACCACACTACACACAACACTATACACTACACACTACACTATACACTACTATACACTACACTATACACTACAATATACACTACTATACACTACACTACAATATACACTACACACTACACTATATACTACACTATACACTACACTATACACTACTATACACTACACTATACACTACACTATATACTACACTATACACTACACTATACACTACACTACTATACACTACTACACACTAGTGCTGCACTAGTCCCCAAACTGCAAAGACAAAGGCTCCCCAATGTAGACTGACGCATCCACAGACCCACACATGGACCCACGGACTCGCACAGAAACCCACGGACTCATCGACTCCCACTGGGCATGCGCTGTTAGCGAGCACCGGTGAGGGTCGCGATGGAACAACACCAGGGGCTGGTGTGGACAGAACCACGGCTGGCCGCTCGTCTCTCCAATTCTGATGTTAGCACCCCCACCCACCTCACCACCTTAATTATGGCTGAGTCCACCTAAGTGACGCTCAGGACTGCTTCAGGTAAGGGGCCGACCTTAAATGACGTCACGTGATTTTAGAGGATTTTTGACCCCCCCCCCCGCCCCCATCGTCACACGATGTCACAAAAAGTCAGACCCCTCCCCCCTCAGATATGACGTGACAAAGCTCTGCCCCCCCCACCCCCCCCAAAAAATAAAACTTGCTTCAAATCGCTTTAAACTATTGTCATTGTAGTGCGTTGTTAATGTGACGCTGCACTCTGATGTTGTAGGTAGAAAACATTACAAAGTCGATTTAATTAAGTAGAACGTGTTTATATTGATTTAAAGTTGCGCAATTTGATGTGACGTCACTTTTCTCAACCCCCCCCCCCCCTTGTCACACATCGTCACAAACGTCTGACCCCCCCCTCTAGGTGCGTGACGTCATTCACGGACGGCCCCTAATTGTCGCTGGTATTGGCCGTGAGCGAGAATGGCGCAGCTATTCACGCTTACGGTGGCTTTCAAACAGCATAAATAAATTTTTCGTCTCCCCCCTCCTCTTTTCAGAACATAGATGGACTCGTCCTTCTAAATAAACTGCCAAATCGCTGCGCGTGGCGCTAACGTTTACAAATAAATACACCGTTTAAAAATAAATTAATTAATGCAAACCGACACACCTGATGACGACCGTTTGTGTTATGGTCGAAACGTCGTGAGAATTTTTATTGTTATATATTATTTTATTGTTTCCCTTCAACGTGACTTTACCGAAAGAGCTAAGAATATGAATTACTGCAGTCACGAAAGCTTTAAATCAAGATTAAAATTAATTAGCATACCAAAATTAGCATAGGTCAACCGTTGACCAATCGCTGCGCACCATTGCCGGAGACGCGCCCAGGTTTGCCTCTCGACCAATCGGATCGCTGGCCCTCCCCTCCTCCCCACTTTTGCACGCGGCGACCAATCAGATCGCGGGAGGACGCTACCATTTTTAATGCCCTACACGCTGAACAGCGCGCGCCCATGTGCGTGTGAGTGTTTAGTTTTGTTTTAATTATTTTAACCATTAAAGTTCGCGAGTGTCAAGGTAAGCTACGTTGACTTTTCTTTTTAAAGCATTTTCTCAAGAGAACCGTTGTTGCTGCTGCTGCTGTTGTGAAAGCCCCGGTACACCCTGAGGCCTTGCCTAGACTAGGACAGCCTTGATGTCACGTGGGTCCACACTCTTTGCTTTCGGTAAAGTCACGGAGGTAGAAAATAAAAATAATTTATTATTTCTTTTATTTACATTTTATTTTATACCTACGTTAAATTTAATTTAAATTTTTAATTAAGTTGATTGAAACTTATTTTATACCTACGTATTTTTTTAAATGAATGAATGAGTTCTTAATTTTATTTAAATTTATTTTATACCTACGTTAAATGTAATTGAAATTTGTAATAAATCAAAATTTCTTTATTTTATTTCATAGCTACGTTAAATGAAGTTGAAATTTTTAATAAATTAAATTTATTTTATTTAAATTACAGTTATTTAATACCTACGTTTAATTGAATTTTTAAAATAAATTACATTATTTAAATACTTTTTTATACCTACGTTAAATTTAATTTAAATTTGTAATAAATTTAAATTTATTTTTTTCATAGCTACGTTAAATTAAATTGAAATTTTTAATAAATTACATGTATTTTATTTAAATTACATTTATTTAATACGTACGTTTAATTAAATTTTTTAAATAAATTACATTATTTAAATACATTTTATTTTATACCTACGTTAAATTAAATTTGTAACAAGTTAAATTATTTTATTTAAATTAAATGTTTTAATAAATTACATTTATTTCATTTAAATTACATTTATTTTATACCTATATTAAATTAAATGTTTTAATAAATAAAATTTATTTTATTTAAATTACATTTATTTTATTTCATACCTACACATGTACAGTAATTTTAACTGCTCTGACTGCTACAATCTAAGTGCGGCCTGGAATCGTATTATTAAGTAATACATTTTACAATTACAATTCCTTATAGAGGAACCCCCTACTAATGAACTGACTACGTATCTATACAATTAAAAGACCGCACGCAGATATCGCAACAGTGGACCCCGTTGTCAATGATATAATTCGATGTACGTACAGCAGTTGCTGTAAGTACATCATTACAATTACACCGGTTGCAATACGTCACCAAAGACACAATTTTAATTTGACCCCCGGGTCTGATCGCGTTAACTGTGCAGGTGGCGGGGGTCGAGAGGTTACTTGCACGTGTGTGCAGCTTGTTGAATATTGACGTGCGATGACTTGTGGAGAGGAAGAATGATGATGATGATGGCGAAGCAAGTCTTGAAGTCTGACGTTGTTCTCCGAGTCGTGTAGCCTACCGCGTGCCACTCTGGGGATTGCGTAATGTCATTTTAGTTTCCTCTGTGGCACTTTTTATTTTGTTGATTCTAATGATGTAACTAACGTAGGGCGGGCTTGGGAGCGGCGTTGACGATGTTTTTTGGCGTTGCACCAACCAGCACCTTTGCATTCAGAAGTTGGAGGTGCTTTGATTGTTACAGCGAGAGGTGGAATCATCACCGCCATCGTCATGGGTTTAAGTGGGCACGGAGCCCGTCAAGGGAATGGGTAGGTAGAGGAATGGGGTTGGAGAGTATACACAACTTGCAGTTCTAGTAATTTAAACAATTTATGGGCATGCGCATCATTAACAGTGTCCTGATTGATGAGCAAAACAAAATCGCAATTTAATCGTGAATCTATTGTCATAAATGAGTCCGAAATATGAATAGTCATGCTCAAAACCGCATTCCTATTATAAAAATGATTGTACCCCCCATTCATGATGACAATTCCAATGTGGTCATTATGATGCTCAGAATTACACTTATATTCTCAGAATCATGAACATTTATTAAAATAGTGTGCTCAAAATGCTCATTTAACAATTTCAACATGTACACAATCAATTCCAAGACTCTAATCAAAGTAAGTCCTATGTATCGTGGTGTTTTCATGCTTATCCATTATTGCGCGCCCCCCCCAAAAAATATACAAAAGTCTATTTTTATGTTTGCACGGTGTACAGTCTGGAAATTACCCACATGGCAAATTTCCAGTTTGGTGCGTGTCGAGAAGTACACTAAACATTTTGAACAGACGCACACATTCACAACTTTGCCTTTGGTATATATGGAAATTAGTAATAAATTGTTAATTTAACTACTTTCACGTTGACGGATTGGAAATAGGAATAGCACTGGCTCACCACGGGGCTTATCGCGTGGTATCTGGGCACTTTATTTGAAACGTAAACCCCACAGGGTGTGAGTACAATTCCTTTCAAGTTGCGTCCACAGACACAGACAGACATACAATGACGCTTCTAGGTAAGAGTAAGAAATAAATCTACGTGTCGAGGAGAGACGAGAGAGCCAAGAGGTCACCTCGGGAGACGGGGCGGCGCGTCAACCTTAGTCACGTGACTGAAGGAGTGTGGGCGTGCCGTGCGTACGTGTGTGTACTGTGTGTGTGTACCGTGTGTGTGTGTACCGTGTGTGTGTACTGTGCGTGTACTGTGCGCTGTCCTCCAGACAGTCTCGTCCCTTCACCTGATGAAGGCCGCTTGTGTTGTGGCCGAAACGTCGTGATTTTTGTTATTTTATTTTTTACCTACGTGACTTTACCCATTAGAACCAAAGAGTATAATTTATTCAGTTACAGAGCCGCTTATTATGGGAGGGGCGTGTCTCTTACCCTGGAAGTGACGTCATGTTACCTGCTTTCCCGCGTGACGTCGCGAGGTAGCAGGAGGCTGCCAATCCGCGCTTGCACTGAAATCCGAGGTGAGAAATTCTCATCGTGGTGGTGGTTGTTGTTGTTTACCAAGGTAGAGCCTCTCTCTCTCGTAGGGATGTCAGTTGAGTAGCAGCGAGCATGGGGATCGATGTCCAGGTTGGAACTTTACAACGCGGGGCCTAGCCACGCGGGGCTTTGCCTCCTGCCCTCACCTGATTGCGTTCGCTTTAATTATCTCGCTTAAGTTTAATTTGTCTTCACCCGGCTCGCCACTTTGTAACTTTGTTTTATTGTAAATATTCACGCAGTTTTTCTTTTCTTTTGTTACCAGGCCAAGCCCGCTTGAGCTGCTATACCGCTCTTGTTATCAGAAGCGACCTGCCCACAACAACACAAGGTGAGGCTTTGTCAACGTGTGTGAATGTTTTGACTTAAAACTTTGGTGACTGCAGGAATTAATATTCTTGGTTCTTTCGGTAAAGTCACGTAGATAGAAAATAAAATGACAATAAAATAAAAAAAAATTGAAAATGAAGCAAAAAACCCACGACGTTTCGATCGCAACACGAGTGGTCTTTATCTTATTAAATTTAATCTGTTATTTTTATTTTCTATCTACCTGACTTTACTGAAAGAACCAACAATACGTGTGTCAATGTATCTATCGGACAAAGACGCTAAGCGCGTGCCGCTGTTGACTCTGAATGTGTGGAGGGGAACATCTTCACCACGGGGAGAGAGAGACGATTCATTACTTGGTGGAGTGAGGAAGAATTAATGCAGAGCAGATGAAGGTGGCCAGGCATGGTTCTGGTCACACCGCCACCTGTTTACTCATGGCAGTGTGTGACAGTGTCAAGTTTGTGTTTGCAGTAAAGTCTATCAACTCTGTTGAACACGGAGGTTATATCAAAACAATAGTTTATTTTTGTTTTCCTCTCGAACTCTTTGTAAGAATGGAAACAGGAGGTGAACACAGCACACACATGCAGCTGAAGTCGGATCTGTTCATCCCCAGCGTTTGTGGGGGCTCATGCCCCCCCCCACTCCCCATTACGTGGGGGCTGATCTCCCTCTCACTCTCCACGAGCGGGGGGGGGGGCCACGTCTAATGGGTGGGGGCTGATGCCCCCCCCACCCACCCACTCGCGCGTGTCTCACCATTAACACTGCGGTGTGCACAGACACTAGTGACACTCGCGTGTGTCTCACCGTTGGTGCACACACAGACACGCGCCGGCGCGGGCAACCGTTGGTATTTTAATATGCGCGCGCGACACACCCACACTGATTTATAGTCACCCACACACCGTCGTACGCCGATCGCTGTCCCACCGCTCTTCACACGCACACATGCACCACGCGTCACAACGTCAGTCTGTGCTAAGATTTATTTCCGAATAGGGACCCCCGTTTATGGCCCCCTCCAGCCAGCACCCTTCGGACAGCGCCTAACCTCCTGTCACCTGGCCGTCGCAGAGTGCGTCTATCCCCCAAGCTCGAGCTGACTGAATTGGCCCCCCTCCCCGTACCCATTCACCTCTTCAGCTGCCCAATGGGGGCTGGGGAAGATGCACGCCTCGGGGACTTTTTCTGGCCGATCGTTTCCAGCTCCACCTTGCATGCGTCGCACGGACGCTGAGGACGGCTGGTCTCCTCCGCCACTCCAGAAGGACTCTGATTCAATCCGCCCCTCCGGCCCCCTTATGTCTCCAAAGCCCCCCTTAACCCCCGGGTGACATGACATCACCCTGCGCATCCAATCGAATCCTGTTTGCGGACGTTTTGAGCGCTCTGGCCGTTGGGGGGGTTGGGGGGGTCGCGTCATGCCCCCCCTTCCCATTGTCTCTGTGCCTGCGTTCCTCGCCGTTGACTCATCGATAATCCCCTCGCTCCCTCCAACTTGAGTCAACTCTTATCTGCCTAGGGGCTTTTCCCTCCCACCCCACTGTTTACCATGCCGCTGGGTGCTGGCCTTGAGGTCCCACCCCGCCGTGTTGTGTATGCTTCATCAACACCCTTTGCTATGTCAGCTGAATTTAGCTTTTTATAAATATTCCATATTTGTAGCCAGACAGCCGAAATTGTGTGCTCGGAGTTTTGGGTGAACATTCATTTTGAAGATACGAGGGCTTCCAGGCATGTTTATAACCATTTGCCCTCTCATTGTGTGCCACAACAGCCCGTGTGATGAATTTTTGAAACTTTTTCACTATATCATGAATAAGTAAAGACGTGCAAGTGATATGTGACTGTGTATATTTGCATTCCTCTGTGCCTCGATACTGACGTGTAGATGGTGTGGATATTCTTTTTTTCTGTCTGCAGCTGATGCTGGTCTGATGGAGCAAAGGCAGTCAGCACAGCTCTGTACGACAAGCCAACAATGCGACCAGCGTGCATACAGCACGGATCGGACTGTAAATTTTACACAGCACCAGAGAACTCGCACAGGAGAGAAACCCTTCAGGTGCATTGTGTGTAACAAGGCATTTGCATGGCCATCAGTTCTTGAGACCCACCAGAGAACACACACGGGAGAGAAACCCTTCAAGTGCACTGTGTGTGGGAAGGCATTTTCACAGTCATCTGCTCTTAAAATACACCAGAGAACACACACGGGAGAGAAACCCTTCAGGTGCAGTGTGTGTGGGAAGGCATTTTCAGATTTATCTACTCTTAAAAAACACCAGAGAACACACACAGGAGAGAAACCCTTCAGATGCACGATGTGCGGGATGGCGTTTACACAGTCATGTAATCTTGTAACACACCAGAGAACACACACGGGAGAGAAACCCTTCATGTGCACTGTGTGCGGGATGGCGTTTACACAGTCACCACATCTTCAAGTACACCATAGAACACACACGGGAGATAAACCCTTCAAGTGCAGTGTGTGCGTGAAGGCATTTGCACGTTCATCTGCTCTTGTAAAACACCAGAGAACACACACAGGAGAGAAACCCTTCAAGTGTACTCTGTGCGGGAAGTCGTTTGCAGATTCATCAAATCTTCAAGTACACCAGAGAACACAAAAGCATCACAAGGAGCGGAGTCGGAGTCTGAAATCAGCTTGTGAAAGTCAAAGTGCCGCAATGAGCCCATCCCTCCTGAAACAAGAACCAGAAGAAAATACCAGCTTGGACACTTTTAAGGTATAAAGGTGAAATGTGAAGAGGTGAAGGTGAAATGTGAAGAAGTGATGAGCGAAGAAGTGAAGGTAATATGTGAAGATGAAGATTCAACTCCAAAATGGGACCTTCACATCGTGAAGCAGGAGGAGAATTCTGAGTCAGAGTGAGGCAACTGCCAGCAGTTTGTGGAAGTGGAGGTGTGGGTGGACTTGCTCCTAGACAATACAAAGTCAAATGGAGACCCGGTAGATGTGTAAGCCAGAGACGATGTTGCCCCAATAGATGCATCTTTGTCACAGGCCTTTAATGACAAGAATGTGAAGTTGAACACTTTGTGGGCCCGTGGGTTGGGTAGATCTCTAACCAGGAGCAAGAGCCAATAAGCCCCCAAGCATTCACTATGTTTCGATTTAAAGCTTTCGTGACTGCAATGATTCATCTTCTTTGGTTCTTTCGGTAAAGTCACATAGAATGAGAATAAAATAATAAATTGATAAAATAAAATAACACAATAATATTCTCACGACGTTTCGGCCACAACACAAGCGGCCTTCATCAGGTGAAGGGGGCGAGACTGTCTGGTAGGACAGCGCTGGAGTGAGAGAGCCACGTTCAGATCACGGCTTTTAAGCTGTGTGAGAGGAACAAAGAGCCTTGACAAAGGAATTAGCATAAAATTTAGCATTGAAATGGCTGAATGATTAGCTTGTGACTGGTCACAGAAATAGCTATGTTAAAAGTTAAAGCATACACATCCGCAGAGGCACCCATTGTTAAAAGGAATTAGCATAGAATTTAGCATTGAAATAGCTAAGTTAAGGCATACACATCCGCAGAGGCACTCCTTGACAATGGAATTAGCATAGAATTTAGCATTGAAATAGCTGAGTGATTCGCTTGTAACTGCTACAGAAATAGCTACGTTGAAGTCAGAGCATACACATTCACCGAGGCACTTAGTACAAATCAAACAGGAGAATTTAGCATTGAAATAACTAGGCGAATTTAGCATTGAAATAACTGAGTGATTTGCTAGTGACTGGTCACAGAAATGACTACACATCTGAGCTATTCACAGTACTATATAGTGAACCAATAAAAACTAAAATATAAATTACCTTCATGTTATCAATAAACTCTATATATTCTCCAATCAGCTAAGCTACCAACAATAAGTCGTTATATATCACAATGCTATATGGCGAAAAAATGGGTGGATTCTTACCCTCAAATTTCCGCACCACGGATAGCTACGGGCCCCGTTCAGACGGACGAGTTCGTCCATGGTCGGAACAGAGGAGGGGGAGAGAGACAGCTGCGAGGCCCTAGTATACTCCATGTTGTAAACCATACCATTAACCGTGGTGTGAGAGGTATTAAGAGGCAATGCTGGCGAAAGAGCTGCGGTCTGAAGGTCATCGTAAAAATACAATAATTAAGAACAGAAATGATTTAACACATCTTTCCAGTGGTTACTAAGCCTGAATCCATCTTCTCGGTTGAAATTGTCTCTGTGCTTGTATATGTGAATGGCCTCATGAACGAATCTCTCATGGTAGCCGGTTGGTTTGCAAAGAACCTCCGTCTTGGAGAAGTCAATGTCATGTGAGCCCACTGAATTGTAACAGTGATCTGCCACGGCAGAGGAGTTCGTCCTACCGTGTTTCAAGTCTGCTTTATGTTCGCGGATGTGGTCCGAGATATGTCTTTTGGTTTCTCCAATGTAGCTACTACCACAGAGGCACTTTAGTTTGTAAACGCCCGGGTACTGTATGTCTGGAAGAGCATCTTTTACAGATGGAACTAAATCACGGATTTTGTGTACTGTGTTGAATCGGACCTGGATCTTGTGTTTATTCAGGATTTTGGAGATCTTTTTAGTGACCCCTGCAATGTAGGGTAAGGTGATGGTTTTGAGTGGCTCCACAAGAGGATCCTTCTTCATGACTGGAGTGATGGCTTTGCGGATTGTGTAGTCGGAGTAGCCATTAGCCCTGAGAGCCTAGTGTACGTGCTTGAGTTCACAGGTAATGTGTTCCTGGTCGGAAATGCATTGGGCTCTATGGTATAGAGTCTTGATGAGGGAGTTCTTCTGGGATGGATGGTGGTGGGAATCCGGTTTCAAGTAAGCATCTGTATGGGTAGCTTTCCTGTAGACAGTGGCTCATTGAACCATCATGTCTCCTTTTAATTAAGACATCCAAAAAGGGTAGTTTGCCATCTTTTTCGACCTCCATGGTAAATCTGATGGCTGGGTGTATGGAATTGATGTGGTCGCGGAATTGGTCTAGAGCAGGCTGGCCATGTGGCCAGATGACAAAGGTGTCATCAACGTACCTCTTCCATAAGGTCGGGCGTAGAGTGGCAGTCTGGATGGCGTCAGTTTCAAATTTTTCCATGAATACGTTGGCTACAACCGGAGATAGGGGGGAGCCCATTGGGGTGCCCTCAGTTTGTTTGTAGAAAGTTCCATTCCAGGTGAAGTATGTGTTGGTTAAGCAATGTCTCACCAGGGGGGGTACATCAGTATGCAGTCCTTGATGAACCAGGTCTTCAATGATAGCGATGGTGTCAGGTACCGGGACTTTGGTGAACAAGGACACCACATCAAAACTGACAAGCAGGTCGTTTGGGGACAGGGAAATGTCTTTGATTGTCGATACCAGGTGAGTAGAATTTAGTACCGCAGAGGTGGTTTTTCCAGTGAAAGGTCGCAGTATATCAGCCAGAAAACGTGCCAGTTTGTAGGTGGGGGAGCTGATAGTAGAGACGATGGGACGAAGGGGTGTATCTTCTTTGTGTATCTTTGGAAGGCCATATAATCTTGGTGGTCTGGCAGCAGAGGGTTTCAACGAGAACTGTTTGATCTCATCAATTAATGGGCGGTCCCGGGCGGTCCCAGGCGGTCCCGGGCGGTCGCGGGCGGTCCCGGGTGGTCCCGGGCGGTCCGGGGCGGTCTCGGGCGGTCCCGGGCGGTCCCGGGCGGTCCCGGGCGGTCCCGGGCGGTCCCGGGCGGTCCCGGGCTGTCCCGGGCGGTCATGGGCGGTCCGGGGCGGTCTCCTGGCGGTCCGGGGCGGTCCGGGGCGGTCCCGGGCGGTCCCGGGCGGTCCGGGGCGGTCCGGGGCGGTCCTGGGCGGTCCCGGGCGGTCCCGGGCGGTCCGGGGCGGTCCAGGGCGGTCCGGGGCGGTCCTGGGCGGTCCGGGGCGGTCCCGGGCGGTCCGGGGCGGTCCCGGGCGGTCCGGGGCGGTCCCGGGCGGTCTCGGGCAGTCCCAGGCGGTCCGGGGCGGTCCCGGGCGGACCGGGGCGGTCCCGGGCGGTCCCGTGCGGTCCCGGGCGGTCCCGGACGGTCAGCACGGTCCCGGGCGGTCCTGGGCGGTCCCGGGCGGTCCCGGGCGGTCCCGGGCGTTCCAGGGCAGTCCCGGGCGGTCCCGGGCGGTCCAGGGCGGTCCCGGGCGGTCCCGGGCGGTCCCGAGCAGTCCCGGGCGGTCCGGGGCGGTCCCGGGCGGTCCGGGGCGGTTCCGGGCGGTCCGAGGCGGTCCCGGGCGGTCTGGGGCGGTCCCGGGCAGTCCGGGGCGGTCCCGGGCGGTCCGGGGCGGTCCCGGGCGGTCCGGGGCGGTCCCGGGCGGTCCCGTGCGGTTCCGGGCGGTCCAGGACGGTCCTGACGGTCCCGGGCGGTCCCGGGCGGTCCCGGGCCGTCCCGGGCAGTCCCGGGCGTTCCAGGGCGGTCCCGGGCGGTCCTGGGCGGTCCCGGGCGGTCCCGGGCGGTTCCGGGCGGTCCCGGTTGGTCCCGGGCGGTCCCGGGCGGTCCGGGGCGGTACCGGGCGGTCCGGGGCGGTCCCGGGCGGTCTCGGGCAGTCCCGGGCGGTCCCGGGCGGTCCCGGGCGGTCCAGGGCGGTCCGGGGTGGTCCTGGGCGGTCCCGGGCGGTCCCGGGCAGTCCCGGGCGGTCCCGGGCGGTCCCGGGCGGTCCGGGGCGGTCCCGGGCGGTCCCGGGCGGACCCGGCCGGTCCCGGGCGGTCCCGGGCGGTCCCGGGCGGTCTCGGGCGGTCCCGGGCGGTTCGAGGCGGTCCCGGGCGGTCCAGGGCGGTCCCGGGCGATCCTGGGCGGTCCCGGGCGGTCCGGTGCGGTCCCAGGCGGTCCCGGGCGGTCCGGGGCGGTCTCCTGGCGGTCTGGGGCGGTCCGAGGCGGTCCCGGGCGGTCCCGGGCGGTCCGGGGCGGTCCCGGGCGGTCCTGGGCTGACCCGGCCGGTCCCGGGCGTTCCCGGGCGGTCCCGGGCGGTCCCGGGCGGTCCCGGGCGGTCCCGGGCGGTCCGGGGCGGTCCCGGGCGATCCCGGGCGGTCCGGGGCGGTCCCGGGCAGTCCGGGGTGGTCCCGGGTGGTCCCGGGCGGTCTCGGGCGGTCCCGGGCGGTCCTGGGCGGTCCCGGGCGGTCCCGGGCGGTCCGGGGCGGTCCCGGGCAGTCCCGGGCGGACCCGGCCGGTCCCGGGCGGTCCCGGGCGGTCCCGGGCGGTCCGGGGCGGTCCGGGGCGGTCCCGGGCGATCCCGGGCTGTCCGGGGCGGTCCCGGGCAGTCCGGGGCGGTCCCGGGCGGTCCCGGGCGGTCCCGGGCGGTCCGGGGCGGTCCCGGGCGGTCCCGGGCGAACCCGGCCGGTCCCGGGCATTCCCGGGCGGTCCCGGGCGGTCCGGGGCGGTCCCGGGCGGTCCGGGGCGGTCCCGGGCGGTCCGGGGCGGTCCCGGGCGGTCTCGGGCAGTCCCAGGCGGTCTGGGGCGGTCCCGGGCGGACCGGGGCGGTCCCGGGCGGTCCCGTGCGGTCCCGGGCGGTCCGGGGCGGTCCCGGGCGGTCTCGGGCAGTCCCAGGCGGTCTGGGGCGGTCCCGGGCGGACCGGGGCGGTCCCGGGCGGTCCCGTGCGGTCCCGGGCGGTCCCGGACGGTCCGCACGGTCCCGGGCGGTCCTGGGCGGTCCCGGGCGGTCCCGGGCGGTCCCGGGCGTTCCAGGGCAGTCCCGAGCGGTCCCGGGCGGTCCAGGGCGGTCCCGGGCGGTCCCGGGCGGTCCCGAGCAGTCCCGGCCGGTCCCGGGCGGTCCGGGGTGGTCCCGGGCGGTCCGGGGCGGTCCCGGGCGGTCTGGGGCGGTCCCGGGCGGTCCGGGGCGGTCCCGGGCAGTCCCGGGCGGACCCGGCCGGTCCCGGGCGGTCCTGGGCGGTCCCGGGCGGTCCGGGGCGGTCCGGGGCGGTCCCGGGCGATCCCGGGCGGTCCGGGGCGGTCCCGGGCGGTCCGGGGTGGTCCCGGGTGGTCCCGGGCGGTCCCGAGCAGTCCCGGCCGGTCCCGGGCGGTCCGGGGCGGTCCCGGGCGGTCCGGGGCGGTCCCGGGCGGTCTGGGGCGGTCCCGGGCGGTCCGGGGCGGTCCCGGGCAGTCCCGGGCGGACCCGGCCGGTCCCGGGCGGTCCTGGGCGGTCCCAGGCGGTCCGGGGCGGTCCGGGGCAGTCCCGGGCGGACCCGGCCGGTCCCGGGCGGTCCTGGGCGGTCCCGGGCGGTCCCGGGCGGTCCGGGGCGGTCCGGGGCGGTCCCGGGCGATCCCGGGCGGTCCGGGGCGGTCCCGGGCGGTCCGGGGTGGACCCGGGTGGTCCCGGGCGGTCCCGCACGGTCCGGGGCGGTCCCGGGCGGTCCCGGGCGAACCCGGCAGGTCCCGGGCGTTCCCGGGCGGTCCTGGGCGGTCCGGGGCGGTCCCGGGCGGTCCGGGGCGGTCCCGGGCGGTCTCGGGCAGTCCCAGGCGGTCCGGGGCGGTCCCGGGCGGACGGGGCGGTCCCGGGCGGTCCCGTGCGGTCCCGGGCGGTCCCGGACGGTCCGCACGGTCCCGGGCGGTCCTGGGCGGTCCCGGGCGGTCCTGGGCGGTCCCGGGCGTTCCAGGGCAGTCCCGGGCGGTCCCGGGCGGTCCAGGGCGGTCCCGGGCGGTCCCGGGCGGTCCCGAGCAGTCCCGGCCGGTCCCGGGCGGTCCCGGGCAGTCCGGGCTGGTCCCGGGCGGTCCGGGGCGGTCCCGGGCGGTCCGGGGCGGTCCCGGGCGGTCCCGGGCGGTCCAGGGCGGTCCCGGGCGGTCTCGGGCGGTCCCGGGCGGTCCCAGGCGGTCCCGGGCGGTCCGGGGCGGTCCCGGGCGGTCCGCGGCGGTTCCGGGCGGTCCGGGGCGGTCCCGGGCGGTCTGGGGCGGTCCTGGACGGTCCGGGGCGGTCCCGGGCGGTCCGGGGCGGTCCCGGGCGGTCCGGGGCGGTCCCGGGCGGTCCCGTGCGGTTCCGGGCGGTCCAGGACGGTCCTGACGGTCCCGGGCGGTCCCGGGCCGTCCCGGGCCGTCCCGGGCGGTGCCGGGCGTTCCAGGGTGGTCCCGGGCGGTCCCGGGCGGTCCCGGGCGGTCCGGGGCGGTCCGGGGCGGTCCCGGGCGATCCCGGGCGGTCCGGGGCGGTCCCGGGCGGTCCGGGGTGGTCCCGGGTGGTCCCGGGCGGTCCCGGGCGGTCCGGGGCGGTCCCGGGCGGTCCCGGGCGGACCCGGCCGGTCCCGGGCGTTCCCGGGCGGTCCCGGGCGGTCCCGGGCGGTCCTGGGTGGTCCGGGGCGGTCCCGGGCGGTCCCGGGCGATCCCGGGCGGTCCGGGGCGGTCTTGGGCGGTCCGGGGTGGTCCCGGGTGGTCCCGGGCGGTCCCGGGCGGTCCCGGGCGGTCCCGGGCGGTCCCAGGCGGTCCCGGGCGGTCCCAGGCGGTCCGGGGCAGTCCCGGGCGGTCCCGGGCGGTCCCGGGCGGTCCGGGGCGGTCCGGGGCGGTCCCGGGCGGTCCCGGGCGTTCCGGGGCGGTCCCGGGCGGTTCCAGGGCGGTCCCGGGCGGTCCGGGGCGGTCCAGGGCGGTCCGGGGTGGTCCCGGGCGGTCCGGGGCGGTCCCGGTCGGTCCGGGGCGGTCCCGGGCGGTCTGGGGCGGTCTGGGGCGGTCCGGGGCGGTCCCGGGCGGTCTGGGGCGGTCCCGGGCGGTCCGGGGCGGTCCCGGGCAGTCCGGGCGGACCCGGCCGGTCCCGGGCGGTCCTGGGCGGTCCCGGGCGGTCCGGGGCGGTCCGGGGCGGTCCCGGGCGATCCCGGGCGGTCCGGGGCGGTCCCGGGCGGTCCGGGGTGGTCCCGGGTGGTCCCGGGCGGTCCCTAGCAGTCCCGGCCGGTCCCGGGCGGTCCGGGGCGGTCCCGGGCGGTCCGGGGCGGTCCCGGGCGGTCTGGGGCGGTCCCGGGCGGTCCGGGGCGGTCCCGGGCAGTCCCGGGCGGACCCGGCCGGTCCCGGGCGGTCCTGGGCGGTCCCAGGCGGTCCGGGGCGGTCCGGGGCGGTCCCGGGCAGTCCCGGGCGGACCCGGCCGGTCCCGGGCGGTCCTGGGCGGTCCCGGGCGGTCCGGGGCGGTCCGGGGCGGTCCCGGGCGATCCCGGGCGGTCCGGGGCGGTCCCGGGCGGTCCCGGGCGGTCCGGGGCGGTCCCGGGCGGTCCTGGCTGACCCGGCCGGTCCCGGGCGTTCCCGGGCGGTCCCGGGCGGTCCCGGGCGGTCCCGGGCGGTCCGGGGCGGTCCGGGGGTGGTCCCGGGCGATCCCGGGCGGTCCGGGGCGGTCCCGGGTGGTCCCGGGCGGTCTCGGGCGGTCCCGGGCGGTCCTGGGCGGTCCCGGGCGGTCCCGGGCGGTCCCGGGCGGTCCGGGGCGGTCCCGGGCAGTCCCGGGCGGACCCGGCCGGTCCCGGGCGGTCCTGGGCGGTCCCGGGCGGTCCGGGGCGGTCCGGGGCGGTCCCGGGCGATCCCGGGCTGTCCGGGGCGGTCCCGGGCAGTCCGGGGTGGTCCCGGGTGGTCCCGGGCGGTCCCGGGCGGTCCGGGGCGGTCCCGGGCGGTCCCGGGCGAACCCGGCCGGTCCCGGGCATTCCCGGGCGGTCCCGGGCGGTCCGGGGCGGTCCCGGGCGGTCCGGGGCGGTCCCGGGCGGTCTCGGGCAGTCCCAGGCGGTCTGGGGCGGTCCCGGGCGGACCGGGGCGGTCCCGGGCGGTCCCGTGCGGTCCCGGGCGGTCCGGGGCGGTCCCGGGCGGTCTCGGGCAGTCCCAGGCGGTCTGGGGCGGTCCCGGGCGGACCGGGGCGGTCCCGGGCGGTCCCGTGCGGTCCCGGGCGGTCCCGGACGGTCCGCACGGTCCCGGGCGGTCCTGGGCGGTCCCGGGCGGTCCCGGGCGGTCCCGGGCGTTCCAGGGCAGTCCCGAGCGGTCCCGGGCGGTCCAGGGCGGTCCCGGGCGGTCCCGGGCGGTCCCGAGCAGTCCCGGCCGGTCCCGGGCGGTCCGGGGCGGTCCCGGGCGGTCCGGGGCGGTCCCGGGCGGTCTGGGGCGGTCCCGGGCGGTCCGGGGCGGTCCCGGGCAGTCCCGGGCGGACCCGGCCGGTCCCGGGCGGTCCTGGGCGGTCCCGGGCGGTCCGGGGCGGTCCGGGGCGGTCCCGGGCGATCCCGGGCGGTCCCGGGGCGGTCCCGGGCGGTCCGGGGTGGTCCCGGGTGGTCCCGGGCGGTCCCGAGCAGTCCCGGCCGGTCCCGGGCGGTCCGGGGCGGTCCCGGGCGGTCCGGGGCGGTCCCGGGCGGTCTGGGGCGGTCCCGGGCGGTCCGGGGCGGTCCCGGGCAGTCCCGGGCGGACCCGGCCGGTCCCGGGCGGTCCTGGGCGGTCCCAGGCGGTCCCGGGGCGGTCCGGGGCGGTCCCGGGCAGTCCCGGGCGGACCCGGCCGGTCCCGGGCGGTCCTGGGCGGTCCCGGGCGGTCCGGGGCGGTCCGGGGCGGTCCTGGGCGATCCCCGGGCGGTCCGGGGCGGTCCCGGGCGGTCCGGGGCGGTCCCGGGCGGTCTGGGGCGGTCCCGGGCGGTCCGGGGCGGTCCCGGGCAGTCCCGGGCGGACCCGGCCGGTCCCGGGCGGTCCTGGGCGGTCCCGGGCGGTCCGGGGCGGTCCGGGGCGGTCCCGGGCGATCCCGGGCGGTCCGGGGCGGTCCCGGGCGGTCCGGGGTGGTCCCGGGTGGTCCCGGGCGGTCCCGAGCAGTCCCGGCCGGTCCCGGGCGGTCCGGGGCGGTCCCGGGCGGTCCGGGGCGGTCCCGGGCGGTCTGGGGCGGTCCCGGGCGGTCCGGGGCGGTCCCGGGCAGTCCCGGGCGGACCCGGCCGGTCCCGGGCGGTCCTGGGCGGTCCCAGGCGGTCCGGGGCGGTCCGGGGCGGTCCCGGGCAGTCCCGGGCGGACCCGGCCGGTCCCGGGCGGTCCTGGGCGGTCCCGGGCGGTCCGGGGCGGTCCGGGGCGGTCCTGGGCGATCCCGGGCGGTCCGGGGCGGTCCCGGGCGGTCCGGGGTGGTCCCGGGTGGTCCCGGGCGGTCCCGGACGGTCCGGGCGGTCCCGGGCGGTCCCGGGCGAACCCGGCAGGTCCCCGGGCGTTCCCGGGCGGTCCTGGGCGGTCCGGGGCGGTCCCGGGCGGTCCGGGGCGGTCCCGGGCGGTCTCGGGCAGTCCCAGGCGGTCCGGGGCGGTCCCGGGCGGACGGGGCGGTCCCGGGCGGTCCCGTGCGGTCCCGGGCGGTCCCGGACGGTCCGCACGGTCCCGGGCGGTCCTGGGCGGTCCCGGGCGGTCCCTGGGCGGTCCCGGGCGTTCCAGGGCAGTCCCGGGCGGTCCCGGGCGGTCCAGGGCGGTCCCGGGCGGTCCCGGGCGGTCCCGAGCAGTCCCGGCCGGTCCCGGGCGGTCCCGGGCAGTCCGGGCTGGTCCCGGGCGGTCCGGGGCGGTCCCGGGCGGTCCGGGCGGTCCCGGGCGGTCCCGGGCGGTCCGGGGCGGTCCCGGGCGGTCCGCGGCGGTTCCGGGCGGTCCGGGGCGGTCCCGGGCGGTCTGGGGCGGTCCTGGACGGTCCGGGGCGGTCCCGGGCGGTCCGGGGCGGTCCCGGGCGGTCCGGGGCGGTCCCGGCGGTCCCGTGCGGTTCCGGGCGGTCCAGGACGGTCCTGACGGTCCCGGGCGGTCCCGGGCGGTCCCGGGCCGTCCCGGGCGGTGCCTGGCGTTCCAGGGCGGTCCCGGGCGGTCCCGGGCGGTCCCGGGCGGTCCGGGGCGGTCCGGGGCGGTCCCGGGCGATCCCGGCGGTCCGGGGCGCGGTCCCGGGCGGTCCGGGGTGGTCCCGGGTGGTCCCGGGCGGTCCCGGGCGGTCCGGGGCGGTCCCGGGCGGTCCCGGGCGGACCCGGCCGGTCCGGGGCGGTCCCGGGCGGTCCCGTGCGGTTCCGGGCGGTCCAGGACGGTCCTGACGGTCCCGGGCGGTCCCGGGCGGTCCCGGCCGTCCCGGGCGGTGCCGGGCGTTCCAGGGCGGTCCCGGGCGGTCCCGGGCGGTCCCGGGCGGTCCGGGGCGGTCCGGGCGGTCCCGGGCGATCCCGGGCGGTCCGGGGCGGTCCCGGGCGGTCCGGGGTGGTCCCGGGTGGTCCCGGGCGGTCCCGGGCGGTCCGGGGCGGTCCCGGGCGGTCCCGGGCGGACCCGGCCGGTCCCGGGCGTTCCCGGGCGTTCCCGGGCGGTCCCGGGCGGTCCCGGGCGGTCCTGGGTGGTCCGGGGCGGTCCCGGGCGGTCCCGGGCGATCCCGGGCGGTCCGGGGCGGTCTTGGGCGGTCCGGGGTGGTCCCGGGTGGTCCCGGGCGGTCCCGGGCGGTCCCGGGCGGTCCCGGGCGGTCCCAGGCGGTCCCGGGCGGTCCCAGGCGGTCCGGGGCAGTCCCGGGCGGTCCCGGGCGGTCCCGGGCGGTCCGGGGCGGTCCGGGGCGGTCCCGGGCGGTCCCCGGGCGGTCCGGGGCGGTCCCGGGCGGTCCAGGGCGGTCCCGGGCGGTCCGGGGCGGTCCAGGGCGGTCCGGGGTGGTCCCGGGCGGTCCGGGGCGGTCCCGGTCGGTCCGGGGCGGTCCCGGGCGGTCTGGGGCGGTCCCGGGCGGTCTGGGGCGGTCCTGGGCGGTCCGGGGCGGTCCCGGGCAGTCCCGGGCGGACCCGGCCGGTCCCCGGGCGGTCCCGGGCGGTCCCGGGCGGTCCCGGGCGGTCCGGGGCGGTCCCGGGCGGTCTGGGGCGGTCCCGGGCGGTCCGGGGCGGTCCCGGGCTGTCCCGGGCTGTCCCGGGCGGACCCGGCCGGTCCCGGGCGGTCCTGGGCGGTCCCAGGCGGTCCGGGGCGGTCCGGGGCGGTCCCGGGCAGTCCCGGGCGGACCCGGCCGGTCCCGGGCGGTCCTGGGCGGTCCCGGGCGGTCCGGGGCGGTCCGGGGCGGTCCCGGGCGATCCCGGGCGGTCCGGGGCGGTCCCGGGCGGTCCGGGGTGGTCCCGGGTGGTCCCGGGCGGTCCCGGACGGTCCGGGCGGTCCCGGGCGGTCCCGGGCGAACCCGGCAGGTCCCGGGCGTTCCCGGGCGGTCCCGGGCGGTCCGGGGCGGTCCCGGGCGGTCCGGGGCGGTCCCGGGCGGTCTCGGGCAGTCCCAGGCGGTCCGGGGCGGTCCCGGGCGGAAGGGGCGGTCCCGGGCGGTCCCGTGCGGTCCCGGGCGGTCCCGGACGGTCCGCACGGTCCCGGGCGGTCCTGGGCGGTCCCGGGCGGTCCTGGGCGGTCCGGGCGTTCCAGGGCAGTCCCGGGCGGTCCCGGGCGGTCCAGGGCGGTCCTGGGCGGTCCCGGGCGGTCCCGAGCAGTCCCGGCCCGGTCCCGGGCGGTCCGGGCAGTCCGGGCTGGTCCCGGGCGGTCCGGGGCGGTCCCGGGCGGTCCGGGGCGGTCCCGGGCGGTCCCGGGCGGTCCAGGGCGGTCCCGGGCGGTCTCGGGCGGTCCCGGGCGGTCCCAGGCGGTCCGGGCGGTCCGGGGCGGTCCCGGGCGGTCCGCGGCGGTTCCGGGCGGTCCGCGGCGGTCCCGGGGCGGTCTGGGGCGGTCCTGGACGGTCCGGGGCGGTCCCGGGCGGTCCGGGGCGGTCCCGGGCGGTCCGGGGCGGTCCCGGGCGGTCCCGTGCGGTTCCGGGCGGTCCAGGACGGTCCTGACGGTCCCGGGCGGTCCCGGGCGGTCCCGGGCCGTCCTGGGCGGTCCCGGTCGTTCCAGGGCGGTCCCGGGCAGTCCCGGGCCGGGTCCCGGGCGGTCCGGGGCGGTCTGGGGCGGTCCC